>NC_042978.1:7065000-7317500 GCF_901001165.1 Salmo trutta | reverse complement strand
ATTTACAGATTTTAAGGTTGTGTCATTAGATTTGGGGTGGGGTCGCCAGAAATTCAGTCCCAAAAAAATGGAGTCCCCAGAAATATGTTTGAATACCACTGAGGTAGATGTGAGTTTATTGCAGATATCTTGCCGCACACTTAAAATACCTTGTACACAAAGAAGCACTGAAAGGACTTTTAGAGTGCTACACCATTTAACATTTCAGAGCACAGCTTCATCAACTTATAAAGGAGTAAAGGTGCAAATTAGCTATCTCTATCTCTTTTATGACTCCCACTAGTTGTTGCTATAGCTTACATGCATCGTTTTTTCCCTTCACTTCAAGTGGTTGGTTTTTTTAACTGAAGCCTTTCTCCAAATGGATAAACGCTTCCTAATGAGGGTGGATAGCTCGAAAAGGTATTTTGGATTTCTCCAAAACTTAAGAGCCTTTAAATTTTGCTGCTGCCCCGCTGACCTCTCGGTTACTGCAGGTTAATCGAACCCTTAATCAAAGCACTCTCCCTCTCAGATCCCCGTAGAGTGGTAGATTGATCTGCCTTCCAAAGCCTCTCTAAATGCGGCACTGGAAAAGAAGCGAGAGAAAAGTTCCCGACTAGAGACACAGAGAGCTATGGCTAGAATCATAAATCAGGAAGCCGAGCTGATTGATTTCTCCCTAAACTGGCCTGCTTGTAAACAGCTGAGTGAGACCCTACGTGCCCAGAAAGCCGCGGCCAGGGACCATTGGGGAAACTACAAATCGGAGAGCCAGCTGAAAGTTAGTGAGCGGTCGGTCAGTTAACTGTCACAGAGGTCACATGAAAATGAGTTGTCTGGTCTGAGAGTTAGTGAGACAAAGTGTACTAGTTGTCTTTCAGGCTTAGGCTACATTTTGATATCCACCCCGTCTTATAATAATGCTGTGGCTGTCACACGGACAGTGCCCTTGTCTCCATGGCAGCATAGTGTGCTTTGCTTGGCCAAGGCTGGGTTGAGTCAGTGCAGGCTGCCTGTGTCTTCTGCTGTTGGCACTGAGTCAGGGCAGGGAGGGGGGGCTGCTGTCGCCTCACATAGTCAAGAGTGGCACCTCAGCAGATGTGACGGGGGTGACGGTGAGAGTCTGGACGGACACCAGCCTGACAGAGAGCACAGCTGCCCCTCAGTTGGACAGCAACTTCCGTTTGGGTTGTGTGTTCTTTGGCGCTGCTGTCCCCTTATCGGGCGCCAACATCCCTGCTGACCTACGATCGCTTACAGGATTCACGCGTCCCTGTCACATTGAGAAAGAACAGTGTACTTTAACATAACATTAAAATCATATGAATATTTTTTCAGCCACTTGATATACAAAATAATATGCCGTGGTAAACAAGGAGATGAATCATAAAAACTGGGTCACAAACAAACCCCTTAGAAGTATAAGGATTTCATGGTCTTTCTAATGGAAACATGTATAATCACTCCCTGAGAATGATTGACACGATCATTTCGTTTTAGTGTCTTAACCTTGTTGTATATTACCATCTTAGGGAGTGAACCTGTTCCTGACCCACCCGGGCTGTATGGACTCTGTTCAGAACCACCTTGAGCTCTGGGTGGTATTGACTAGATACCAAATGGAAGCAAACGGGCCTAATCGGGGAAGGACTAGCTACCTCTCTGAAGCAGTAAGATGTGCTTGTTTTCCGTTTCTAAATGTTTTGCTACATGATGAATACGACCCAGGAAGGTCGCTTCCCGACTCTCCCTCTCCAAGTGTGGCTCTGACAGGCTCATGTCAGCGTGGAGGATCCGAGCCCATTGTGAATTCCATGTGATGATTAAGGGTGTATTCAAGAGAGTGTTCATGCTGTCTTATCTCAGCCCTGAGCCAAATTGCTCTCTTTTTCTAGGCCCGGGGATGCTCGAGTGCCAGCGTATTATATGAGAAAATCCTATACGGGTGTGAGAGTGCTTTATTATTTATTCATACACTTACCTTTTATTTTATGTTTCTCCCGCTCTCCTCCAGCATTGCAATCTACACCGAAACCGAACAATTGCAAATATCAGTGACTGTCAAGGATGTTTGAATTCTGTCCTTGAGGCATACATCTTTAATTATGGGATGGATTTGAGTTGAGGCAACAGAGGTCCTACTGGTGTCTTCCCAAGGGCTCTGTCTGTCTATGGAGCTAACTGCCCCCTTTTTGCAAAACCAGAGTTTTGGTCTTTAAAACAACCCTTGAATCTCTCTCTCTCTCTCTATCGCTTTCTCTCTCTCTCTCTTGCTGTATTACCCTTCCTCCTCTCCCACAGTTTTCACTGCAGTTTTCAATGCAGAGGATCCTCAAACAAACACTGGGTGCTTCTGTTGTCTCGCATGGTCTGTCTATGCCTGCTTGTCTACCACTCTCTCTCTCTCTTTGTGGAGGTAAATTTGGCCTCTCGTGGAGTCGAGGGGGGTAGCATATGTTCTGACAGCTCTGTGGCCCTGGAATGGGTTCTGACATGCCGATGACAGAGAGACACAGGCTAAAGGAGGCCAAGTCTTAAAAGCAGGGGAGTGATAAATGAAGCTGGCGTGAAGCACGTAGCTGGGCCTAAGTTCCTACACCTACGCACCTACACACACACACACACACACACACACACACACACACACACACACACACACACACACACACACACACACACACACACACACACACACACACACACTCACTAGTAGACTTCTCTCCCCTTGAGTGCTACTGCTCAGGGAACCTCAAACATAGCCTCCTCCTTTCACTCCCACTGAGGTCCTAGTTGGCTCTCCAGACACCAGAGCGCCGTACTGCTGTGAGTCACACAGGGAGTTCAGTGGTTCTCGCAGGAGAGGGCTGTTTGGAAAGGTAAATGGCCTGTAGACTCAGCCTTCTTTAGAGACTCCGTGCATGCAGCATTTTAGACTTCTCCTGTCTTGACTGTGAATTTCTCACTTACCACTTCCATAAGCTCTCAAAGTCGCACGGTCGTGACATTGTTATGTCATTGTCCCGAGTGGCACAGCGGTCTAAGGCACTGCATCTCAGTGCAAGAGGCGTCACTACAGTAACCTGGTTTGAATCCAGGCTGTATCACATCCGGCCATGATTGGGAGTCCCGGCGCACAATTGGCCCAGCGTCGTCCGGGTTTGACCGGGGAGGGCAGTCATTGTTGATAAGAATTTGTTCTTAACTGACCTGCCTAGTTAAATAAATAAATACAAATACATTCTGACAACAAGAGAGTACATGGACATCACTGCAATAGTAATTTTGTATATTGCACAATGCATAATACACCTTTCTATCCTATGGATAAGCTTATATCAGCGGTTATGTCCTTGACCACAGTCCCACACCTCAATTCAGTCAGTGAAAAACTCTTTAAAAGCCCTCACAAACACAGAGCACTTGTCGGAAGAACGCCTCTTCAGCATCTAAAAAGAAACGCAAATGTGGTAATAAAATTAAAATGAAAAACCGTGTCGTAAAACCACACATTAAGCCTCTGAAATGATTCTAAACACAGTTGTTGACAAATGGTAATTAAAAGATGTGTTAATGCCTTGCATGATTAAAACCACTGCAGGCATTTAACATGAAAATTCAGCAAATTGCTTTCTGCAACTGCCGTTCCTCCAGTTTGGCCAGTGCTATTCCTCCATGCTGTTAACATAATATTAAAGAGCTGTCACTTCCCCTGTAATGAAATGCACAATGTGAAGCAATCATATTTTTCACAGACTATCTTGTCTATGCCAGAATTAGCTGTTTCTTAAGTCTGGGAATTGCCAGGGACCTCACGATATGATATTATCACGATACTTAGGTGTATTGCAATTCTCACAATTCTGTATGTATTGTGATTTGATACTGTGATTCTATTCCAATTTGATGTTCCGAAAAAATTGCTCACTGTGCACTGGAAAACCTTCCTAATATTGAGTTGCACCCCCCCCTTTTGCCCTCAGAATAGCCTCAATTCGTCAGGGCATGGACTCTACAAGGTATCGGAAGCGTTCCAAGGGATGCTGGCCCATGTTAACTCCGATGCTTCCTGCTGTTGTCAAGTTGGCTGGATGTCCTTTGGGAGGTGGACCATTCTTGATACACATGGGAAACTGTTGAGCGTGAAAAACCCAGCAGCGTTGCATTTCTTGACACAAACCAGTGTGCCTAGCACCTACTACCATACCCCGTTCAAAGGCACTTCAATATTTTGTCTTGCCCATTCACCCTCTGAATGGCACACATACACAATCCATGACTCAATTGTTTCAAGGCTTAAAAATCCTTCTTTAACCTGAAGTGGATATAACAAGTGACATCAATAAGGGATCATAGCTTTCACCTGGATTCACCTGGTCAGTCTATGTCATGGAAAGAGCAGGTGTTCTTTTTATTTTATAAATGTATTTTTTTATTATTATTGTTTGGTACTTTTTATTATTTTTCTCCCCAATTTCATGATAGCCAACTGGTAGTTACAGTCTTGTCTCATCGCTGCAACTCCCGTACGGACTCGGGAGAGGCTAAGGTCGAGAGCCATGGATCCTCCGAAACATGATCCGCCAAGCCGCACTGCTTCTTGACACACTGCTCGCTTAACCCGGAAGCCAGCCGCACTGATGTGTCGGAGGAAACACCGTACAGCTGGCATCCGAAGTCAGCGTACATGCGACAGGGCCGCCACAAGGAGTCGCTGGAGCACGATGTGACAAGGACATTACAGATGGCCAAACCCTCCCCTAACCCGGACGGCGCTGCGCCAATTGTACGCCACCTCATGGGTCTCCCGGTAGCAACACGGCATGGGATCGAAACCAGGATCTGTTGTGAGGCCTACTATAGATCTGGGTACTACGATGCAGTGCCTTAGACCGCTGCGCCACTCGGGGGACCCTGAGCAGGTGTTCTTAATGTACGGCTGACTAGCGCTAGCTAACGCTGCCTTAGCTAGCTCTAACGAAAGAAGAAAATCTATAATAATCATATCGCGATATGTAACTATTGTTTTTTCGCCCCATAACTACAATTATTGCCCGAAATACGTACTGCTTTCTAAGATTGGTAATACAATTTCCTCAGAGGGAGGATGGTCACTCACAGCAGGAGTGTGTGTGTCTGAGATGGGATCCATTGGTGACGTGTGCTTTGAGACTATTCTTATCTCTTGTTGATAGCCCTTCATCATCCCATCTCACCATGCCTTAGTATTTCACAACAATATACTGTCTGTCTGTTGCATGGGGCACAGGTCAGATATAATCACAGCGACAGAAATCTAAACCACACAAAGGATGCAGGGTTCTGTGGTCATTCAGAGAAAGGCAATATAATGGCCATAAACCAGTATCCTTCATCAAGAATTTGAATGAAGTCATTACATAATGATACATAAGGTTTCATATCATGTATTCTAATGTTTTATGCATCAACAACAGAGTTATATTGTGTAGTGACATTATTAGGTCCCCATGAGAAGGATTTGCATAAAAGCTCTGAATAATTCCTAAAACAAGAAATATTTAGAATAGTCCCTATACCCTTAACCTGCATTTATCAACAGAGGCACTACAGGCAAAGGTCGAAACCAGGAAGGACAGGCAAAGGTCGAAACCAGGAAGACTAGAAACAAACAGAGACTGCGAAAAATAGGAGCAAGGAAAAACCGCTGGTTGACTTGGCAAACAAGACGAACTGGCACAGAGAGACAGGAAACACAGGGATATATACACCAGGGATAATAAGCGGCACCTGGAGGGGGTGAAGACAATCACAAGGACAGGTGACCAGATCAGGGTGAGACAAGTATTTGAAAAGCACTTGTTAATTGATACCTTACACTAAGTTGACATTCATGGTATGCAGAGTAGACCAATAATTTCACTTTATATGGGTTCGCTTGTTGTCTTTGTTAGTGAGCCATCAGCTGCATAGAGTTAGATCATGCAAACAGACTTCAAAGGAAGCCTGTGAAAACATGTATCAGCGATCTGCTATATACAATGTAATGAACGTGTGTACATGCTATATCACTAGCAATCGTTGTTGGTATTGGTTCAATGTTGCTAGTTCTGCCACATCTCTGTTTGTTAATCTGCCATGAGTGGAGGGAGTGGGGGAAGCAATGATGTAGCGCTTCCTTCTCCCAGCACTCAAAATAAGGGGTGTCTGTTGAAGCAGGGTGTTCTGACTGGAACGATACGTCCCATATGGTGGTGGGTATTTAAAGCACACGGATCAGAGGAAATAAAAGGTGTCAGCATGCCGGTAGAGCCTTTTTTGTATTGCGTGCAGATTGCAGCGCTCACTGGCTTTTCAACGGACAGCTGCCATCTTGACGGCAGAGTGTGTACTCGTCTACTGAAAAGTCCTTTTTTAGAATTAGGCTGCCTACCTGGAGACATAGCGGCAGATAGATGCAGTGACAAGGACTTTTTCATCCTACATTCCCTCCGCTTGTCGGAGGCTGAGAGCCGACCTCTATTAATAAAACAATGCATCCGAAGCTGGCAAAGTCAGAAGTAGGTCAGGGGACTTCACCTCACACTGGGATTTCTGGAGAGGAGACACTGAATACACTGAGTGAGATGGCGTTACCGTTCACATTTAGAACTCAAGCTCCAGGCTATGCTTACCTGGAGAACAAAAATAGATGTACAGTTTGTGGGAACATAGAATTCGAGCTGGAAATACTTTTTATTTTCATTTTGAGGCAAACATTGAGTACTTTTCTGCTTTTCCCGTGTCTTCTAATTGGTCGACTATTTTGTTGCCAGCTTGCTATATGTTCTGATGTTTTGGGAATATTCTTGATATGGTGTTCAGTAACCACTGGTGCCCAAGACATTAGCAACACTGTACCCATGGGCTTGAGCCAAGTGACATCTCTGTCCCACTTTCAATAAGGCATTGATGGAGAAGTGAATCAAAACAAAAAACGCCATATGACATGACAGCTGTCTTGGGAGATGCTCTTGTCTCTATGTCTTTGGTGCTTTTTGAGTTCAGCGGGAGGCTTTTGAGGTAGGCATCAGAGTCTTGAGAGCTACCAAGAAATTAAACAGTTGGCTAAAAAAGTCAATGAAATCCATTCACTTGCAAATAATAATGACAACAAAGCAGACAATAAGACAAAATGGAATTGAGCCGCAACACAAAATGGATGAATGTCTCACACTGTTGGCTATGTGTTATGCCATGAATAGCACTTTGTGTTTGTGTGCCAATCAACTCCTAGGGCCTAGCACTCAACCCAGCACAGTGGCCAGTGGCCAGAATCTTGTACAGTGACCACAACAATGTACTCCGAACCAATTCTTCAGCAAGTTTGCTCAAATATCAGAGTCTGCTAGCTTGCAGCTCTTTACAATTATAACCATTGCGTGCAACTCTGAATTCATACACATGTAGCGTAACACCACTTACATGCATACTATTCATCTTTCTTCCCAAATCAATAATGTCCTTGATTGTGGTCTAGAGATAAAAGGGCAAAGTCATATAAAAAAGAGAAAAGTCGTGAGAAACCGAATTGGCCAGTCAGCTTTTTAATTGTTGCCAATGGGTAATTCTCTTCCCGGTTGAAAACAATTAAAGGCTAGTCGGCCGGTCTGAGAAGTGTGTCTGAAGCGACGCTCTGGGGCCATGTTAGCCTGAGCCATCGCTGATTATAAGATTAATAGTCTCATTAATTCCTCAGAACAGAGGCAGCAGGAGAAGAATGAGAGCTGTAGTCAACAGTCCATAGCAAAAGGGGCACTGGGATAAGGGTAGAAGGGGGGCACGGATATTGGGAAGCATGCAAATGGTAGTTGGGTCTTTGTGCAATTGTGAAACAGGCCGAACTCCTAGATGTCAAACCTATGCGCTTGATAGGGAAGCATATGTCTTTGACAAGTGATGATGTACATAATGTCAATACAGAATTGGGAAAATAACTTCAGGCTTGCACACATCGCAACAAATGTGGATCTAGCGTTCGTCTGCCGATTGCTCAGCGCAATGTGTTTTAGGGACCACCTGACTGCTGACATTTTCACGTGATTCTACATCTAAATCAAATTACACTAAATCAAATTGCACTCTGTTCAGAGATGCTAAGTAATCTTGGTCAGAAAACGCGACTAATAATGCAATTATTAGACAAGCTATCATATGAGTTGCTAGGGCTAATGCTAATTGTGCTAATATAGAGCCTGGGATGTTTAAAGACAAGCAGAGATCCTTGACAAGGTTATGCCAACACCGGGATTCATAAACGCACACAGAGCTCCAGCATACATTTGTCCAACTGTTGCTCCGCGAACCAGCCATATGTCTTCCTTGTCAATGATGACTGCAGGATTGCCACAACACAGGGGTGGTGGGTAATGTTCAACAGATATCACCCACAGGCAGGGCTCTAACATGTGACCAATTTGGTCACGTATGCAACTAAATATTTTTCTACGGGACCAGGAGTTTTATTTTGGGAGCACTGTGACTATGAAAAAAATCTCCAAGATAATAATTGTTGTAATGATAAGGCTTCACTGTACTGTTGTTTCCGAGTGCCCTAGAAACAAGCTAGTGTAGATTCGTTAGAGTCATGGTTGCACCATTACTACAGTGAAACGTCTTGCTTCAACCAGGTTAAAGAACTGACCCATATTACGTTTTATCTTCCTATAGCTGGGGCCGCATTTCACATTCATAAACTGTTTCGCAGGCCATTCTGAAACTACTTGCTGTTTGACGTCATTAACCATTTCTTTACACTTTATTCAGTCATGTTAGCTCATTGGCTAGACAGCTAAATACCCTGGTAACTTTACCGGTATATCCAAACATTTGAGGGCGCAGAAAAAAAGAAAAAGGGATCATAGCTTTGAATGAATGACAGATCTCTTACACGTGGTCATCACAGACGTTTTTCAAGAGACAGTGTAACATTTTCAATGTAATGCATCTCAATAGGAAAAGTGCTTTTGCACACTGTATGTGTACATAGTCATTTTCCCTCGTTTTTTTCGTATATATTTTGTGTATATTTTAATCTCACTTTCCATCTACGGACTGAATATACTGTCCTGCAACCTGCCTCACTCAATGTGGTACGGATCAGCTACTTTTATGCTTTAGAATCGGAACCCCCATCAGGAGCCAGCTACTAGCTAGTAGTCAGTTAGCCACTGCTAGCGGTCTTCACCGTTAACTCAGACATCAGCCAGCCTCAGCTTGGTCAATACCTGCCAGTCTGCACAGCGCGATATCAACCCAGAGCATATCGGACTGCTTTTTCTCTACCACATCTCCGGATTCCTACCACAAGCTCTGAACCTTTACACCGGATCATCGCAGCTAGCTAGCTGCAATCCGAGTGGCTACCCCTGGCTAACGTCTCTGTCCCGAAGCAAGCACCAGTTAACCTGGAGCTAGCCTCGAGCTAGGATCATCTCCCGGCTAGCCAAAGACGGGAGATGATCAGCCAATTCTTGGGCTACAACACCTGTTTTGCCATTTGGCCTGGACCCTTTACTGACGACATGGAGCCCCGCCAATCCTTCACGACTGGTCTGCCGACGTAACCTTCCGAGCTGGTTTCAACAGGCTCTTCCGTTGCGACATCGCCGGAGGCCCATCTGCTAGCCCCGGCCCGCTAGCTCGCCTAGCGTATTAGCGACTACTGAATCAAGTCTATTGCTACTCATTGGACCCTATGATCACTCGGCTACACATGCCTCTACCTAATGTCAATATGCCTTGTCTATTGCTGTTCCGGTTAGTCATTTTTGTCGTATTTCACTGTAGAGCCCCCAGCCCTGCCCAATATGCCTTTGATAGCCCTTTTGTTCCACCCTTCACACATGCGGTGACCTCACCTGGCTTAACAGGTGCCTCTAGAGACAAAATCTCTCATCGTCACTCATTGACGAGGTTTACCTCAATGTACTCACATCCTACCATACACTTGTCTGTACATTATGTCTTGAATCTATTCTTCCACACCCCGAAATCTGCTCCTTTTACTCTCTCTTCCGAACGCACTAGACGACCAGTTCTTATAGCCTTTAGCCGTACCCTTATCCTAGTCCTCCTCTGTTCCTCTGGTGATGTAGAGGTTAACCCAGGCCCTGCAGCCCCCAGCACCACTCCCATTCTCCAGGTGTTCTCATTTTTTTACTTCTGTAACCGTAAAAGCCTTGGTTTCACGCATGTTAACATTAAAAGCCTCCTCCCTAAGTTTGTTTTATTCACTGCTTTAGCACACTACACCAACCCTGATGTCCTAGCCGTGTCTGAATCCTGGCTTAGGAAGGCCACCAAAAATCCAGAAATTTCCATCCCCAACTACAACATTTTCTGACAAGATAGAACTGCCAAAGGGGGCAGAGTTGCAATCTACTGCAGAGATAGCCTGCAGAATTCTGTCATACTATCCAGGTCTGTGCCCAAAGAATTCAAGCTTCTACTTTTAAAAATCCACCTTTCCAGAAGCAAGTGTCTCACCGTTGCCGCTTGTTATAGACCCCCCTCAGCCCCCAGCTGTGCCCTGGACACCATATGTGAATTGATTGCCCCCATCTTTCTTCAGAGTTTGTACTGTTAGGTGACCTAAACTGGAATATGCTTAACACCCGGGCCGTCCGACAATCTAAGCTAGATGCCCTCAATCTCATACAAATGATTAAGGAACCTACCAGGTACAACCCTAAATCCGTAACCATGGTCACCCTCTTAGATATTATCCTGATCAACTTCCCCTCTAAATACACCTCTGCTGTCTTCAACCAGGATCTCAGCGATCACTTCCTCATTGCCTGCGTCCGTAATGGGTCCACGGTCAAACGACCACCCCTCATCACTGTCAAACACTCCCTAAAACACTTCAGCGAGCAGGCCTTTCAAATCGACCAGACCTGGGTATCCTGAAAGGATATTGACCTCATCCCGTCAGCAGAGGATGCCTGGTTGCTCTTTAAAAGGGCTTTCCTCACCATCTTAAATAAGCATGCCCCATTCAAAAAATGTAGAACTAAGAACAGATATAGCCCTTGGTTCACTCCAGACTGCATTAGACTAGCACAAAAACATTCTGTGGCTTTCTGCACCAGCATCAAATAGCCCCTGCGATATGGAACTTTTCAGGGACGTCGGGAACCAATATACACAGTCAGTTAGGAAAGCAAAGGCTAGCTTTTTCAAACAGAAATTTGCATCTGTAGCACTAATTCCAAAAAGTTTTGGGACACTGTAAAGCCCATGGAGAACAAGAGCACCTCCTCCCAGCTGCCCACTACACTGAAGCTAGGAAACACTGTCACCACCGATAAATCTACTATAATCAATAATTTCAATAAGCATTTTCCTAAGGCTGGCCATGCTTTCCACCTGGCTACCCTTACCCCGGCCAACAGCTCTGCACCCCCTGCAGCAACTTTTTTCTGCATTTTTTTGTTTGTATTCTGTCTCTCACTGTTCAAATAAACCTACCATTAAAATTATAGACTGATCATTTCTTTGTCACTGGGCAAACGTACAAAATCAGCAGGGGATCAAATACTTTCTTCCCTCACTGTATATCCATCCTGCCCTGCCTTCCTAAAATCTTAACAAACAGATCACCGACCATTTCGTATCCCATCGTACCTTCTCCACTATGCAGTCTGGTTTCCGAGCTGGTCATGGGTGCACCTCAGCCACACTTAAGGTCCTAAACGATATCATAACTGCCATCGATAAAAGACAGTACTGTGCAGCCATCTTCATCGACCTGGCCAAGGCTTTTGACTCTGTCAATCACCACATTCTTATCGGCAGACTCAATAGCCTTGGTTTCTCAAATGACTGCCTCGCCTGGTTCACCAACTACTCGTCGGATAGTGTGTCAAATCGGAGGGCCTGTTTTCTGGACCTCTGGCAGTCTCTCTATGGGGGTGCCACAGGGTTCAATTCTCTGGCTGACTCTTTTCTCTGTATATATCAATGATGTCGCCCTTGCTGCTGGTGATTCTCAGATCCACATCTACGCAGACCACACCATTCTGTATACATCCGGCCCTTCTTTGGACACTGTGTTAACAAACCTCCAAACGAGCTTCAATGCCATATAACACTCCTTCCGTGGCTTCCAACTGCTTTCAAATGCTAGTAAAACTAAATGCATGCTCTTCAACCGATTGTTGCCTGCATCCGCCCGCCCGACTAGCATCACTACTCTGGACGGTTCTGACTTAGAATATGTGGACAACTACAAATACCTAGGTGTCTGGTTAGACTGTAAACTCTCCTTCCAGACTCACATTAAGCATCTCCAATCCAAAATGAAATCTAGAATCGGCTTCCTATTTCGCAACAATGACTCCTTCACTCACGCTGCCAAACATACCCTTGTAAAACTGACTGTCCTACCAATCCTCGACTTCGATGATGTAATTTACAAAATAGCCTCCAACACTCTACTCAGCAAACTGGATGTAGTCTATTACAGTGCCATCCGTTTTGTCACCAAAGCCCCATATACTACTGTCACAACTTCCGCCGGAGTCGGTCCCTCTCCTTGTTCGAGCGGCGTTCGGCTGTCGACGTCACCGGTCTTCTAGCCATCGCCGATCCACTTTTCATTTTCCATTTGTTTTGTCTTTGTTTTCTACACACCTGGTTTCAATTCCCCCATTACCTGTTCATTATTTAACCCTCTGGTTTCCCCCATGTTTGTGTGAGTGTTTGTTCTATTGTTCAGGCTGTTACTGACGGCTGGTTATTTGTTGCCGGGTTTTGTTATTACGTCCGTTTATTTTGTGGTACCGGTATTTTTCCCGTACCGTAGTATTGTGTTTATACTGGCGTTATCTTGTATTAAATACCTTGTCCACGCATCTCAGCTCTCCTGTGCCTAACTCTTTTCACCAGTTACCCACAGCCTTGACAGAAACACACACCACTCGAAATGGAGTCAGCAGGAACAGGCGCCTCTGCAGTAGGGGTTGAGGAGTGAGTCCAGCAGCACGCTGCCATACTACAGCATCTTGGCAGCGCCATGGATCGCGTTCTGCAAACCTTGGAGCGCTGGGAGAGAAGAGGAGTTCCTCCAGCGTCTCCACCAGCACCACCAGTCTCACCATTACTCACCCCTCCTTCACCCGGGCCCAGTGGGATTTGGCTCGCCCTCCCGAGGGAGTATGATGGAATGGCGGCGGGTTGTCAGGGGTTCTTGCTCCAGCTAGAGCTCTACCTGGCAAGAGTCCACCCGGCTCTTTCGGGCCGTGAGAGCGTGGCTGCTCTCATCTCCTGCCTCTCAGGTAAAGCTCTGGAGTGGGCAAACGTCACATGGGGGGAAGAAGAAGCGGTGTTGGACCACTTCGAGGATTTCACCCGCCGCTTCCGGGTAGTCAGGGCCCTGATTGATCACTACCGGTGCAGTCTGCGCGAGGACGTTCTTCGTGAGTTGGCCTGCAGGGACACCACTCTCCCATTCGACCAGCTGGTGGACCTGTCCATCCGGCTGGATAACCTGCTGGCTACCCGCGGGGACGTCCAGATTGGGGTCTGTCGGTACCATCCTCCAGCACCACCGCTCCGATGCCCATGGAGCTGGGAGGTGCTGCACTTAGGGCGACCGGAGGAGGGGCCGCTCCATCCACCATCTGTGGCCGCAGAGGGCACACTGCCAGTTGGTGCTGGGGAGGGTCCTCTGGAGTCAAGGCAGCAGGCAGGGCACTCTTGTGTCACCCCAGGTGAGTCGGCACCAGGCTCACCCAGAGCTCCCTGTTGCTCACATGTTTTGTTAATTAATTTTCCTGAGTTTTCCCCGCATTCCCAGCATAAGGCGCTCGTAGATTCAGGCGCAGCTGGAAATTTTATTGACAGATCATTTGCCCATAGTTTAGGGATCCCCATTGTTCCTGTGGATATGCCCTTCCCTGTGCACACCCTAGATAGTCGACCATTAGGGTCAGGGCTAATTAGGGAGACCACCGCTCCACTGGGCATGGTTATGCAGGAGGGTCACAAGGAGAGAATCCGTCTCTTCCTTATTGATTCTCTTGCGTTTCCCGTGGTGCTGGGCCTACCCTGGTTGGCCTGTCGTGACCCCACTATTTCGTGGCAACAGAGGGCTCTCACAGGGTGGTCATGAAAGTGCTCGGGGAGGTGTTTAGGGGTTTCCGTCGGTGCTACTACGGTGGAAAGTCCAGACCAGGTCTCCACCGTGCGCATCCCCTCTGAATATGCCGATTTGGCTCTCACCTTCTGTAAAAAGAAGGCGACTCAATTACCACCCCATCGACGGGGGGATTGTGCGATAAATCTCCTGGTAGACGCAGCACTTCCCAGGAGTCACGTGTATCCTCTGTCGCAAGAGGAGACGGCAGCTATGGAAACATATGTCTCCGAATCTCTGGGGCAGGGGTACATTCGGCCCTCCACTTTACCTGCCTCCTCGAGTTTCTTTTTTGTGAAGAAGAAGGATGGAGGTCTGCGCCCGTGTATTGACTATTGAGGCATCAACCAAATCACAGTGATGTATAGTTACCCGCTACCTCTCATAGCCAGTGCGATCAAGTCAATGCACAGGGCGCGCTTCTTCACAAAATTGGATCTCAGGAGTGCTTACAACCTGGTGCGTATCCGGGAGGGGGACGAGTGGAAGACAGCATTTAGTACCACCTCAGGGCACTATGAGTACCTTGTCATGCCGTACGGGTTGATGAATGCTCCATCAGTCTTCCAGGCCTTTGTAGACGAGAGTTTCAGGGACCTACACGGGCAGGGTGTAGTGGTGTATATCGACGACATTCTGATATACTCCGCTACACGCACTGAGCATGTGTCCCTGGTGCGCAAGGTGCTTGGTCGACTGTTGGAGCATGACCTGTACGTCAAGGCTGAGTAATGCCTGTTCTTTAAACAGTCCGTCTCCTTCCTAGAGTACCACATTTCCACTTCAGGGGTGGAGATGGAGAGTGACCGCATTTCAAACGTGCGTAATTGGCCGACTCCCACCACGGTAAAGGAGGTGCAGCAGTTTTTAGGGTTTGCCAACTACTACCGGAGGTTTATCCGGGTTTTTGGTCAGGTAGCGGCTCCCTTTACCTCACTGCTGAAGGGGGGACCGGTGCGTTTGCAGTGGTCGGCTGAGGCAGACAGGGTTTTTGGTCACCTGAGGGCTCTGTTTACCTCGGCTCCGGTGCTGGCTCATCCGGATCCCTCTTTGGCGTTCATAGTGGAGGTGGACACGTCTGAGGCTGGGATAGGAGCCGTGCTTTCTCAGCGCTCGGTTACGCCACCAAAGCTCCGCCCCTGGGCCTTCTTTTCGAAAAAGCTCAGCCCGGCAGAGCGAAACTATGACATGGGGCACCGGGAGCTGTTGGCTGTCGTCAAGGCCTTGAAGACGTGGAGACATTGGCTTGAGGAGGCTCAACATCCTTTTCATCTGGACGGACCATCGCAATCTGGAGTACATCCGGGCGGCAAGGAGACTGAACCCTCGCCAGGCAAGGTGGGTCATGTTCTGTACCTGTTTTGTCTTCACCCTGTCCTACAGACCAGGTTCCCAGAATGCGAAGGCAGACGCACTGTCCCAGATGTATGACACAGAGGAGCGGTCCATGGATCCCACTCCCATACTCCCAGCCTCTTGCCTGGTGGCACCGGTGGTGTGGGAGCTGGACGCGGACATCAAGCGGGCGTTACGTACAGAGCCCACTCCCCTCCAGTGTCCAGCTGGGCGTCTGTACGTTCCGTTTGCTGTCCACGACGGTTTGATCTATTGGGCCCACACGTCACCCTCCTCTGGTCATCCGGGCATCTGTCGGACTCTCCCCCTTCCAGTGCATACTGGGGTACCAGCCAGTTCTGGCACCGTGGCATCAGAGCCAGATCGAGGCTCCTGTGGTGGACGACTGGTTTAGGCGCTCGGAGGAGACATGGGACGCCACACATGCACTTTCAGCGGGCCGTGAAGCGTCAGAAAGCCAGCGCAGACCGCCACCGCAACCGACCCAAAACCTGCCCCTCCGCCTGCCCAGCCGGAAGCTGGGCCCATGGTTTGTGGGGCCATTCAAAGTCCTGAGGAGAGTGAATGAGGTTTGTTACAGTTTACAACTGCCCCAGATTATCGTATTAACTCCTCGTTCCATGTGTCTCTCCTCAGGCCGGTGGTGGCTGGTCCACCCCAGGAGTCTGAGGTACGGGAGTTTCCTCCGCCCCCTCTGGACATCGAGGGGCCCCGGTGTATGCAGTCCGATCCATACTGGACTCTAGGCGTCGGGCGAGGGGCATTCAGTACCTCGTGGAGTGGGAGGGGTACGATCCGGAGGAGAGATGCTGGGTGCCGGTGGAGGACGTATTGGACCCTTCGATGCTGCGGGAGTTCCACCGTCTCCTTCTGGATCGCCCTGCGCCTCGCCCTCCGGGTGAGGCGCAGTGTCGGCACACTGCCGGTGTCAGGGGCCGGTGTCGGCACACTGCTGGAGCTGCGCGTCAAGGGGGGGTACTGTCACAACTTATGTATGTTCTCGTTGGCTGGCCCTCGCTACATATTTGTCTCCAAACCCACTGGCTCAAGGTCATCTATAAATCTTTGCTAGGTAAAGCCCTGCCTTATCTCAGTTCACTGGTCACCATAGCAACACCTACCCGTAACACGCTCTCCAGCAGGTATATTTCACTGGTCATCCCCAAAACCAACACTTACTTTAGCCGCCTTTCCATCCAGTCCTCTACTGCCAATGACTGGAACGAATTGCAAAGATTACTGAAGCTGGAGTCTTATATCTCCCTCTCTAACTTTAAGCATCAGCTGTCAGAGCAGCTTACAGATCATTGCACCTGTACACAGCCAATCTGTAAATAGCACACCCAACACCTCATCCCCATATTGTTATTTTTCTTCTTGCTCTTTTGCACCCCAGTATCTCTACTTGTACATCATCATCTGCACATCTTTCACTCCAGTGTTAATGCTAAATTGTAATTATTTCGCCTCTATGGCCTATTTATTGCCTTACCTCCCTACTCTTCTACATTTTTGCCACACTATACATACATTTTTCTATTGTGTTATTGACTGTACGTTTGTTTATGTTTAACTCTGTGTTGTTGTTTTTGTCGCACTGCTATGCTTTATCTTGGCCAGGACGCAGTTGTAAATGAGAACTTGTTCTCAACTGGCCTACCTGGTTAAATAAAGGTGAAATAAAAAAAAAATATATTTTTTAAAAGTAGCTAGAATTCATATAGACCTAATACATGCTATATCTAAATTAATTTAAAAAAACGTATTTTCTGGTGCTGCTAAATTCCATGTGGTGTTCCACCTATGAACATTTTTTATTTAGAGTCCTTCCCACAGGTGGGACTCACGACGGCAAAGCACTCTCTTTACACACCAAAGATCATACAGTCAACTAGCTCTGTTGATGAGATTATCAACTGCAATATCGACCACAGTTGTTGGAGAAATGTACGCTTAGCTCATTTTGTCACAGAATTGTGCCATATGGTTGTGTGTTCGATCAATGTGCCTTACTATCTACTGATGACTGTAATGTAAGTGAGAGTTTTTTTTTTGAGGTTGAGTACTGTAAATGTCCTATTTTCCATAGCATGGCAAGCGTTGGAGCTACCACAAAGGGAAATGTTGATACAAATACTCAGTCTGATCTATATTATCCAAATCTAATGCATTTTCCCTTGGTTTGAGCACTTGTAGAAGCAATTCATGGTCTCAAATGTAAGCCTCAAGATAATTCATTGATTGAGGTTCTGTTCTCACATGTTTCCTTTCCTCTCTCACCTTTCCCTCTCTCTCTCTCTGGACACGTTTTCGAGCTCCTCCACAGGAGACTGTGACTCAGGCTATGATTACTCACTCTTCTAGCCAGCCCTGTAATTGTCGGTCGGTTTTGTTTTGTCGTCTCGTTTATTGCTGCACTAATGTTATTTCCCTTTCTCTCTTGGTGCCAGAAGTAGTCGCCCTTCACTCCTCAAAGCGAAATGGCATGACTCAAACAGAGACTAAAAGACGATGCAAGTGCAAAAAGCATGCGTGTTGGATATGTCATCTAACCTGAGAGTGTAAGTGAGAGAGTTTGAGGATGTATCCTTTTTCCACCTAATTTTCTCTAAGATAGGCTCAGAGACAAAGGCAGAAACCAAACAACCCCTGTAAGCCACCCTGGAGCTAGGCTGGGAGTGACAGCCCCATGCCAGCCCCTCATGTTATGCAGACGGGTAGAGCAGCTCAGGCGAGGCCTCTGCTGTTAGGCCTGACCTGCTAACCCACACTGCATCCCACCTGAGGACAGACTGGGCCAAAGTAGAAGCAGCCAGGAGAAAAATGGAAGGAGAGAGAGTAACACACCTTTGCCAAGTCAAACAACTTGAATCACCTGAAATACCAAGTACCTCAAGGGCTATGATAAAACTGGCTAAGGATAAGTTCATTAGAGTTACCAGCCTCAGAAATTGCAGCCCAAATAAATGCTTCACAGTGTTCATGTAACAGACACATCTCAACATCACCTGTTCAGAGTATACTTTGTGAATAAGGCCTTTATGGTGAAATTTCTGCAAATAAACAACTACTAAAGGACACTAATAAGAAGAAAATACTTGATTGGGCCAAGAAACACAAGCAATGGATATTAGACTGGTGGAAATCTGTCCTTTGGTCTGAGTCCAAATTTGACATTTTTGGTTCGAACCGGCGTGTATTTGTGAGGCGCAGTGTGGGTGAATGATTGATCTCCGCATGTGTATTTCCTACGGTAAAGCTTGGAGGAGGTGTTATGGTGTGGGGTGCTTTGTTGATGACACTGTCTGTGATTTATTTACAATTCAAGGCACACTTAACGAGCATGTGTACCACAGCATTCTGCAGCGATACGCCATTCCATCTGGTTTGGGCAAAGCAGTCAACAAGTGCTCAGCATATGTGGGAACTCCTTCAAGACTGTTGGAAAAGCATTCCAGGTGAAACTGGTTGAGAGAATGGCAAGAGTGTGCAAAGCTGTCATCAAGGCAAAGGGTGGCTATTTGAAGAATCTCAAATGTAAAATATATTTTGATTTGTTTAACACTTTTTGGTTACTACATGATTCCATTTGTGTTATTTCATAGTTTTGATGTTTTCACTATTATTCTACAATGTACAAATAAAGAAAAACCGAAAGTGAGTGAGATACCCGGCATGTGTCTGCAGGTGTTGTTTGGCAAGATCACTCAGGAGGAGAAGAATGATGGGGTGCCAAACTTCACACTGCTCATAATGCCTGCAAGGGGTGGAAAAAACATTGTTTTTCATTTTTGAATGGGCACTTTGGAATTTCTAAAAGGGGAGAACAGCGAGATGCCAATGCACTTTTGCGGTAAATTAAATCTGAAGACAACAATTATTTCTCCCTCTCTCTCCTCTACTCACTCATAAACTGTAGTTATACAGTACTGTATATGGACTGACATGCTCACCAAGCTGATGTGAATGATCGTTATCCTCCATTTTGACTGGCTCTTTTTCGGGAGAGTATCGTCTGTCTCTGAACCCTGGAAATGGAGGACTGATTGTGGAGTTGATCAGCTGTGTTTATGAGTTTATTCGTTTGAGTGGCCTTCATCAGAGAAAGCACTTCTCATGGCTGGGCTTCACAGCCAAGCACTCACTGTTATTAAAGGCCCTTTCAGTTGATTCAAAGGTTCCCTTTTCTCACCAGACAGTTTAATTTCGACCTTTTATCAATGCCGTTATTTACAGCCGTAGTTGAACAGCATTGGGTCTTTGAGTTCAATTGCAGTCAAGGGGGCCTCAAGCCTGTTGGTATGAAAAATGAGCCTGTTTTAAATGCTAATGAGTATGGTTAGTGTTGATTTGTCCTGCTTGCTTGGCAAAAAAAAAGAGTATAAGAAATGCCACGCTCCTTATGTCGAATATTTTGTATGCTTCTGCAGTGTATTTCCCTGTGTAAAGGCACAGGGACGAAGACCAAACAAACACGTACACAAAACACAGGGTTGAAACCTAAACAAAAGAGAGAGGAGTACCTCGAATAAATACACACGCGCAGAATGACTAACACACGGTACGAGACCTGTAATCATCTGTGCAACCCACAAGGGCACGAAAGCCCAAAACACATAGCACAGGTACTCACAAGCACTAATGGACAATGTAACAATAATCGACCAGAACATGGAAACCAAAGGGCACATACAGTTGAAGTCGGAAGTTTACATACACTTAGGTTGGAGTCAATAAAATACATTTTTCAACCACTCCACAAATTTCTTGTTAACAAACTATAGTTTTGGCAAGTCGGTTAGGACATCTACTTTGTGCATGACATAAGTAAGTTGAATGTGCCTTTAAACAGCTTGGAAAATTCCAAGATATTATGTAATGGCTTTAGAAGGTTCTGATAGGCTAATTGACATCATTTGAATCAAATGGAGGTGTACCTATGGATGTATTTCAAGGCCGACCTTCAAACTCAGTGCCTCTTTGCTTGACATCATGGGAAAATCAAAAGAAATCAGGCAAGACCTCAGAAAAAAAATTGTAGACCTCCACAAGTCTGGTTCATCCTTGGGAGCAATTTCCAAATGCCTGAAGGTACCACATTCATCTGTACAAACAATAGTACGCAAGTATAAACGCCATGGGACCACGCAGCCGTCATATCGCTCAGGAAGGAGATGCGTTCTGTCTCCTAGAGATGAACGTACTTTGGTGCGAAAAGTGCCAATCAATCCCAGAACAGCAGCAAAGGACCTTGTGAAGATGCTGGAGGAAACAGGTACAAAAGTATCTATATCCACAATAAAACTGGTCCTATATAATATAGTCTGAAAGGCCGCTCAGCAAGGAATAAGCACTGCTCCAAATCCACCATAAAAAAGCCAGACTACTATTTGCAACTGCACATGGGGACCAAGATCGTACTTTTTTGAGAAATGTCCACTGGTCTGATGAAACAAAAATAGAACTGTTTGGCCATAATGACTATCGTTATGTTTGGAGGAAAAAGGGGGAGGCTTGCAAGCCGAAGAACACCATCCCAACCGTGAAGCACGGAGGTGGCAGCATCATGTTGTGGGGGTGCTTTGCTGCAGGAGGGACTGGTGCACTTCACAAAATAGATAGCATCATGAGGCAGGAAAATGATGTGGATATATTGAAGCAACATCTCAAGACATCAATCAGGAAGTTAAAGCTTGGTCGCAAATGGGTCTTTCAAATGGACAATGACCCCAAGCATACTTCCAAAGTTGTGGCAAAATGGCTTAAGGACAACAAAGTAAAGGTATTGGAGTGGCCATCACAAAGCCCTGACCTCAATCCCATATAAAATTTGTGGGCAGAACTGAAAAAGTGTGTGCGAGCAAGGAGGCCTACAAACCTGACTCAGTTACACCAGCTCTGTCAAGAGGAATGGGCCAAAATTCACCCAACTTATTTTGGGAAGCTTGTGGAAGGCTACCCAACATTTTTGACCCAAGTTAAACAATTTAAAGGCAATGCTACCAAATACTAATTGAGTGTATGTAAACTTCTGACCCACTGGGAATTTAATGAAAGAAATAAAAGCTGAAATAAATCATTCTCTCCTATTATTCTGACATTTCACATTCATAAAATAAAGTGGTGATCCTAACTGACCTAAGACAGAGAATTTTTACTATGATTCAATTTCAGGAATTGTGAAAAACTGAGTTTAAACGTATTTAGCTAAGGTGTATGTAAACTTCCGACTTCAACTGTATATACAAATACTAATCAGTGGGACTAGGGGACAGGTGTGCATGTTGAAAGTTACGGAGGGATCCGTGACACATTTGAAAAAAGCACCGGATCCAATCCTAGTGGCAATGCCGTTTATTATACTCCAGGTACATTTGTTGGATGCCATGAAAAAATGTTCTTTGGCCACGCACAACAGTGGTGGGTTTGGCATCGAAATGAGAATGCATAAAAAAAACAGAATCATTGTAAAATATGAAGGTGGATCTTTCGTGTTATGCAGATATTTGTGGCCGATTTGATCTTATGTAGCAACATTTGAAATTGTATTTTTTACATTGGATAAAAGTAGAGACAAAATGGTATATCATACACTGCAGTTGAGGAACAATTGGAAAGTCATTCTGCTTTCAAAGTTGATAAACTAGTAAACCCACTTTTGAGAAAATGGCCCTTGAGTGTTTGGTACATCTACTGGAGAGCTCTTCTTTGTCTACACCTATCCAGCATCGTTCACACCCTCTTAAGCTTAGCCCAACCCATCTCTTTAAGGACTCACGTGAGGCTATGTACTAAACAAGGTGAGTAAGGTAGTGTAGTAAACAACCAAATACACTGCTCAAAAAAATAAAGGGAACACTTAAACAACACATCCTAGATCTGAATGAAAGAAATAATCTTATTAAATACTTTTTTCTTTACATAGTTGAATGTGCTGACAACAAAATTACACAAAAAGAATCAATGGAAATCCATTTTATCGACCCATGGAGGTCTGGATTTGGAGTCACACTCAAAATTAAAGTGGAAAACTACACTACAGGCTGATCCAACTTTGATGTAATGTCCTTAAAACAAGTCAAAATGAGGCTCAGTAGTGTGTGTGGCCTCCACGTGCCTGTATGACCTCCCTACAACGCCTGGGCATGCTCCTGGTGAGGTGGCGGATGGTCTCCTGAGGGATCTCCTCCCAGACCTGGACTAAAGCATCCGCCAACTCCTGGACAGTCTGTGGTGCAACGTGGCGTTGGTGGATGAAGCGAGACATGATGTCCCAGATGTGCTCAATTGGATTCAGGTCTGGGGAACGGGCGGGCCAGTCCATAGCATCAATGTCTTCCTCTTGCAGGAACTGCTGACACACTCCAGCCACATGAGGTCTAGCATTGTCTTGCATTAGGAGTAACCCAGGGCCAACCGCACCAGCATATGGTCTCACAAGGGGTCTGAGGATCTCATCTCGGTACCTAATGGCAGTCAGGCTACCTCTGGCGAGCACATGGAGGGCTGTGCTGCCCCCCCAAAGAAATGCCACCCCACACCATGACTGACCCACCGCCAAACCGGTCATGCTGGAGGATGTTGCAGGCAGCAGAACGTTTTCCACGGCATCTCCAGACTCTGTCACGTCTGTCACATGTGCTCAGTGTGAACCTGCTTTCATCTGTGAAGAGCACAGGGCACCAGTGGCGAATTTGCCAATCTTGGTGTTCTCTGGCAAATGCCAAACGTTCTGCATGGTGGACGTCGGGCCCTCATAGCACCCTCATGGAGTCCGTTTCTGACCGTTTGAGCAGACACATGCACATTTGTGGCCTGCTGGAGGTCATTTTGCAGTGCTCTGGCAGTGCTCCTTCTGCTCCTCCTTGCACAAAGGCGGAGGTAGCGGTCCTGCTGCTGGGTTGTTTCCCTCCTACGGCCTCCTCCACGTCTCCTGATGTACTGGCCTGTCTCCTGGTAGCGCCTCCATGCTCTGGACACTACGCTGACAGACACAGCAAACCTTCTTGCCACAGCTCGCATTGATGTGCCATCCTGGATGAGCTGCACTACCTGAGCCACTTGTGTGTGTTGTAGACTCCGTCTCATGCTACCACTAGAGTGAAAGCACCGCCGGCATTCAAAAGTGACCAAAACATCAGCCAGGAAGCATAGGAACTGAGAAGTGGTCTGTGGTCTCCACCTGCAGAACCACTCCTTTATTGGGGGTGTCTTGCTTATTGCCTATAATTTCCACCTGTTGTCTATTCCATTTGCACAACAGCATGTGACATTTATTGTCAATCAGTGTTGCTTCCTAAGTGGACAGTTTGATTTCACAGAGTGTGATTGACTTGGAGTTACATTGTGTTGTTTAAGTGTTCCCTTTATTTTTTTGAGCAGTATATTTCAAGACTAAAAGTGGTGAAAGTAGTAGCTTACAATAACAAAAAAGTCCTGGTAAAAATACACTTGATCTAGTCCTTGGCCTACATCCTAATCTGACTTTGGTGCAGGTCATGTTGTTCTTCACATTACCGTCTCTGGTAAACACACACTATGTCAAAGTGGATGGGTCACTATTGTCTAGACATGTATATATGTTCATGAAATACAATGGGTGGCCGTAATAACCTCCAGACACACCTGGCTAACTTGACGGGTCATGTAATCATCTGGCAAAGTGGAGTCTTTTGTTTAGACAGCATTCTGCAGTGTTACGCCCTCCCATCTGGTTTGGGCTTAGTGGGACTATCATTTGTTTTTCAACAGGACAATGACCCAACACACCTCCAGGCTGAGTAAGAGCTATTTTACCAAGAAGGAGAGTGATGGAGTGCTGAATCAGCGGCTTCTGAGTGGCGCAGTGGTCTAAGACACCACATCTCAGTGCAAAAGTCGTCGCTACAGTCCCTGGTTCAAATCCAGGCTATATCATATCCGGCTGTGATTGGGCGTCACCTAGGGCTGTGCACAATTCGCCGGTGTCGTCCAGGTTTGGTCAGGGTAAGCAGTCATTGTCAATCAGAATTTTTTCTTAACTGATTTGCCTAGTTATCTTGTTATTTTTTTAAATAATCTTATGACCTGGCCTCCACAACTGCCCGACCTCAACCAAATTGAGATGGCTTGGGATGAGTTGGACCGCAGAGTGAAGGAAAGGAAGCTAACGAGTGCTCAGCATATGTGGGGGCTCAAGACTGTTGGAAAATCATTCCAGGTGAAGCTGGCTGAGAGAATGCTGAGTGTGCACAGCTGTCATCAAGGCAAAGGGTGGCTATTTAAAAAATATATTAAATATATTCTGATTTGTTTGACACTTGTTACTACATGATTCCATATGTATTATTTCATAGTTTTGATGTCTTCACTATTATTCTACAATGTAGAAAATAGTAAAAATAAAGAAAAACCCTTGAATGAGTAGTTGTTCTAAAACTTTTGACCGGTACTGTACATATAATTAGGAATAAAGTGACAGATAATAAACAGTAGCAGCAGCGTATGTGATGAAACAAAAATATTTTAGCAAAAAAGGGTCAATGCAGATTGTTAACTATTTGGTTAACTATTTAACTAACTATTTAGCAGTCTTATGGCTTGGGGGTGGAAGCTGTTCAGGATCCTATTGCTTCCAGGCTTAGTGCATCAGTACTGCTTGCTGTGTGGTGGCAAAGAGAATAGTCCATGACTTGCGTGGCTGGATTCATTGACAATTTGTAGGGCCCTCCTCTGACACCACCTGGTATAGAGGTCCTGGATGGCAGGGAGCTCGGATGCAGTGATGTACTGGGCTGTACGCGCTACCCTCTGTAAAGCTTTGTGGTCAGATGCCAAGCAGCTGCGATCCCAAGCGGTGATGCATCCAGTCAAGAAGCTCTCAATGGTGCAGCTGTAGAACTTTTGGAGGATCTGAGGGCCCATGCCAAATATTTTCAGCCTCCTGAGGGGGGAAGAGGCGTTGTTGTGCAGAGGGAGGTGTACAGTCCAAGGGTCCTTAGCTTAGTGATGAGCATTGGGTGCACTATGACAGCGTTTGCCAAACCCGGTCCTCGGGACCCCAATGGGTGCACATTTAGTTTTTGCCCTAGCACTACACAGCTGATTCAAGTAGTCAACTAATCATCCAGCTTTGGTAATTAGAACAGCTGTGTACTGTTAGGGCAAAAACCAAAACGTGCACCCGTTGGGGTCCCAAGGCCGAATTTGGGAAACGCTGGACTATGGTGTTGAACACTGAGCTATAGTTAATGAACAACATTCTCACATAGGTGTTCCTCTTGTCCAGGTGGGAAAGGTCAGTGTGGAGTGCAATCAAGATTGTGTCATCTGTACATCTATTGGGGCGGTATGCGATTTGGAGGGGATCCAGGGTGTCTGGGATGATGTGAGTCAAGACCAGCCTTTCAAAGAATTTCATGGCTACAGATGTGAGTGGTCTGCTTGAAAACCTCGAGAGAAGACAGGTTTAAAGTTTACCATACTAATAAAATAGTCCTGAACATATAGGCCTAGAAGGTATCCAAAACAACAGACTGAATTCATTTTACTTGTAAACATATATATTTTTTAACCTTTTTTAAACTAGGCAAGTCAGTTAAGAACAAATTCTTATTTAACAATGAAGACCTACCCCGGACAACACTGGGCCAATTGTGCCCTGCCGTATGGGACTCTCAATCACTGCCAGTTGTGATACAGCCTAGAATTGAACCAGGGTCTGTAGTGACACCTCTAGCACTGAGATGCAGTGCCTTAGAGCGATGCGCCACTCAGGAGCCAATACCACAACACATTTTACCAATCTGGTAGGTAAAGTCGTTGAAGTATTCAATAATTTAGCTTTGTATTTCAGACAGAATCAAGACTAGAATGTACCAGAGGCTAGGGCTGCATGATTCCTCCTTTTCCAATTCATCCTTTGGTCGCCTTCCCTTCCAGTTCTCTGCTGCCAATGACTTGAACGAACTGCAAAAATCACTGAAGCTGGAGACTCATATCTCCCTCACTAGCTTTAAGCACCAGCTGTCAGAGCAGCTCACAGATCACTGCACATGTACGTAGCCCATCTGTAAACAGCCCATCTATCTACCTCATTCCCATACTGTATTTATTTATTTATCTTGCTCCTTTGCACCCCAGTATCTCTACTTGCACTTTCATCTTCTCTACATCTACCATTCCAGTGTTTAATTGCTATATTGTAATTACTTCGCCACCATGGCCTATTTATTTCCTTAACTCCCTTATCTTACCTAATTTGCAAAAAATTTTCTTCTACTGTATTATTGACTGTATGTTTTGTTTATTCCATGTGTAACTCTGTGTTGTTGTATGTGTCAAATTGCTACGCTTTATCTTGGTCAGGTCGCAGTTGCAAATGAGAACCTGTTCTCAACTAGCCTACCTGGTTAAATAAAGGTGAAATAAAAGAAGAAAAAAAAGATGAATGAAATGTTAATCGAAATTGTGATATTGACATGCACAATATCCATATCGTACGAGAGGCTGCGATATTTTGAAAGGCCACTTTGCTGTCTGTAATGCCTGTTTGTTTAAAAAAAAATGTTATTGCTCGAGTATATTCTCTCTCCATCTTTCCTATTTTCTCCGCTTCCGAATAGTCCCTTACGGAATTACATTCACGGTGGTCACATGGATCGTGTTGGGGTATGGATTCACCCATTCAAATTAGCCCCAATGTTGCCATGTTAAATCTTGTTCATTCTCTTAAATTAAATATCATGACTGTTTTCTTATTAGCTGGGATTGTTAAAAACATCAAATTGATCAAAAATACAGTGTAGACATTGTTAATGTTGTAAATTACTATTGTAGCTGGAAACGGATGATTTTTTTATTGAATATCTACATAGGCGCACAGAGGCCCATTATCAGCAACCATCACTCCTGTGTTCCAATGGCATGTTGTGTTAGCTAATCCAAGTTTATAATTTTAAAAGGCTAATTGATCATTAGAAAACCATTTTGCCATTATGTTAGCACAGCTGTGAAACTGTTGTCCTGATTAAAGAAGCAATACAACTGGCCTTCTTTAGACTAGTTGAGTATCTGGAGCCTCAGCATTTGTGGGTTTGATTACAGGCTCAAAATGGCCAGAAACAAAGAACTTTCTTCTGAAACTCATCAGTCTATTCTTGTTCTGAGAAATTAAGACTCTTCCATGCGAGAAATTGCCAAGAACCTGAAGATATCGTACAACGCTGTGTACTACTCCCTTCACAGAACAGCGCAAACTGGTTCTATCCAGAATAGAAAGAGGCGTGTGAGGCCCAGTGCACAACTGAGCAAGAGGACAAGTACATTAGAGTGTCTAGTTTGAGAAACAGACGCCTCACAAGTCCTCAACTGACAGCTTCATTAAATAGTACCCGCAAAACACCAGTCTCAACATCAAGAGTGAAGAGGCGACTCCGGGATGCTGGCCTTCTAGGCAGAGTTGTAAAGAAAAAGCCATATCTCAGACTGGCCAATAAAAAGAAAAGATTAAGATGGGCAAAGAACACAGACACTGGACAGAGAAAGATTGGAAAAAGTGTTATGGACAGACAAATCTAAGTATGAGGTGTTCGGATCACAAAGAAGAACATTCGTGAGATGCAGAAAAAAGTAAAAACCGCTGGAGGAGTGCTTGGCGCCATCTGTTATGCATGGTGGAGACAATGTGATGGTCTGTGGGTGCTTTGGTGATGGTAAAGTGGGAGATTTGTACAGGGTAAAAGGGATCTTGAAGAAGGAAGGCTATCACTTCATTTTGCAACGCCATTTGCAACCCTGCGCTTAATTGGAGCCAATTTCCTCCTACAACAGGATAATGACCCAAAGCACAGCTCCAAACTATGCAATAACACCTTAGGGAAGAATGAGTCAGCTGGTATTCTGTCTATAATGGAGTGGCCAGCACAGTGACCCTATTGAGGTGTTGTGGAAGCAGCTTGACCGTATTGTACGTAAGAAGTGCCCATCAAGTCAATCCAACTTGTGGTAGGTGCTTCAGGAAGCATGGGGTGAAATCTCTCCAGATTACCTAAAAAAATTGACAACTAGAATGCCAAAGGTCTGCAAGGCTGAAATTGCAGCAAATGGAGGATTGTTTGACGAAAGCAAAGTTTGAAGGACATAATTATTCTTTCATAAATAAAATCATTATTTTTAATCTTGTCAACGTCTTGACTATACTTCCTATTCATTTTGCAACTCATTTCAGGTATGTTTTCATGGAAAACAAGGACATTTCTAAGTGACTCCAAACTTTTGAACGGTAGTGTACAGAACAACACAATAGTAATAATTTATTTGAATGGTAAATCTATGTTGATAAACTGGTTAAATCAAGATGCAGCCTTGGCCTATTCACAATACAGGTGAATGCATATTCAATAGGAGTGTGTACATGCATTGAGTTATTGAGCATGTTTGGGCTGATATCATGGGGCTACAGATGAAAAACAATCTGTTTTCTTCCCAATTGGGACTTATTTTATTGCACCGATAAACAACATTTGCATAGAAGAAGCAATGTCTTCTTTTATAAAGTGTGCGCTGTCTCTTTAAGACCTAATGATGTCATTCACACGCACAGTGAGAGAGAGGAGAGATGTATACAATGACTATATGGTATTTGGTGATAATGCTTTGAAATCAGACTATTTTGTGTAATGGTTTGCATATTACTACAAACAAAGTACTAGGGTATTGAATTGATGTTAGCTTCAACTCTAAGCTAGTGTATGTAGCACATGAGGATGTGTGAAACTTACTCCTTGCGTCACCACATTAGCCAGCTTTTTGAGTTGGTGCCATCGGCTAAGACGCTTGAGGAGGGCGGTCACGTGTGCGAGCAAACAGAGGTCCCAAGTTTGTGCCAGGGATGGGCCGGATCGAGAGGAAGTCGCATTCGCTAAGCAAGCAGCATCCTTTACTCAAGCTAGGAAAGTTAGCCTACAAAGCCAGAAGCTCTCGGTATCTGCTTGCATTGTAATGTGTTCTATCCTGTAATGAACATTATTTTTGCAAACAGTAATTAATAGGTGCAACATTTATACATGCCGTGTTGCATTTTTCAAGAGTGTTAACTTTTGTGCGGCATGAGTAGGGAGCTAAAATGATAGAATGAGCAATTGGAACAGGCACAGTGTACTCGCGCTATGAGGGGACACCGGCTGCGCTGCTAGACAGACTTGATCCTCTCTCAATCAGTAGACGTACTGGAAGTACAAAAATTATAGTACCGAACCGTTTCGCAATCGCAATTCGATTTGTGCTCCGTATTGTTGTGTAACAGCCTGAATTTAAAATGGATTCAATTGAGATTTTTTGTCACTTGTCTAGACACTATACCCCATATTCAACCCCTTTTTAATGGCAATCCTCAGTAAGTTCAGGACTAAAAATGTGCTTAATAAGTCACATAATAAGTTCCATGGACAATAATAGTGTTTTACATGATTTTTTTTAATGACTATCTCATCTCTGTACCCCACATGTACAATTATCTGTAAGGTCATTCAGTCGAGCAGTGAATTTCAAACAAAGATTCAACCACAAAATCAGGGAGGTTTTCCAGTGCCTTGCAAAGAAGGGCACCAATTAGTAGAAAAAAAGCAGACATTGAATATCCCTTTGAGCATGGTGAAGTTATTAATTACACTTTGGATGGTATATCAATACTGGAGTTGCTTACCAAGAAGACATTAACTGTTCCTGAATGGCCGAGTTGCAGTATTGAATTAAATCTGATTGAAAATCTATGGCTTGAAAATGGTTGTCTAGCAATGATCAACAACCAATTTGACAGAGGTTGAATCATTTTAAAAATAGTAATTGGAAAATGTTGCACAATCCAATGTGTGGAAAGCTCTTAGAGACTTAATAACCAGAAAGACTAACAGCTCTAATCGCTGCCAAAGGTATTCGATGGGGTTGAGGTCAGGGCTTTGTGCAGGCCAGTCAGGTTTGACGCTCCCGAGTGGTGCAGCGGTCCACGGCACTGCATCTCATTGATAGAGGCGTAACTACAGACACCCTGGTTTGAATCCAGGCTATATCACAACTGGAAACCCATTCCATTAAGCTCCCGACAAAGAGTTCTTGTGCTGACGTTGCTTCCAAAGGCAGTTTGGAACTTGTTAGTGAGTGTTGCAACCGAGGACAGATGATTTTTTACCAGCGATACGTGCTTCAGCACTCGGTGGTCCCATTCTGTGAGCTTGTGTGGCCTACTATTTGTTTCTGCTAGACGTTTTTCACTTCACAGCACTTACTGTTGACCGCGACAGCTCTAGCAGGGCAAGCATTTGACAAACTGAGTTGTTGGAAAGGTGGCATCCTATGAAGGTGCCACGTTGAAAGTCACTGAGCTCTTCAGCATGGGCCATTCTACTGCCAATGTTTTTTTAATGGAGATTGCATGGATGTGTGCTCGATTTTATACACCTGTCAGCAAAAGTGTGGTTGAAATAGCCCAATGAACACATTTTAAGGGGTGTCCAAATGCTATTGGCCATGTAGAGTATCTCCGGGACCATCTTTAAAAAGAATGTAACCAGGCAAGTCAGTTAAGAACACATTCTTATCTACAGTGACGTGCTACCGGGGAACTGTGGGTTAACTGACTTGTTCAGTGGCAGAACTACTGGCCCAATGATTATTAGCCCAACACTCTAACTACGCTACCTGCCACCCCATCTGTTATCTGTTTTTAATCTCTCTCTTCTCTCTCCCCTCTTTTTGTCTTTATTTTTCTTTCTTTCTTTTTTTCATTTTTTCTTACTTTCTTTAATTATTTATTTATTTTACTCTACAATTTCTTTGTCTCTCCATATTTCTCTAACTGTGCGTGCATGTGGCACTTGGCTAGTCGGACCCTGAACTCTTTATTGAGACAATGCAGAAACATCAATATGTTGGACGAGTCAGTGCCATATTTTGATTTGTGCTGAAGTCAAAGTGAAATTAAAAGCTATCTTGCAAATTCAGCAGACAATGGTGAGAAATAGGCTTATTGAAGTGTCATTTTTATTTTATTACTTAGCGTTAATGCCATCTTTGGTGTGTTGTGGTGTGCTTATCAATGCACAAGCACCTTTTTTCCCCCACTCCTATCGATACAATTATTGTATGAAGTCATACACAAGTTTTACGGTGCGTGAAGTTTCAAATGCATTCTGTATTACTAAATGTGCAATGTGATAGGTATTTTAACGTCACTATTTTTTATTGACACAAACATTTTTGATGAATAAAATATGTAATCAGTTGTCTTCCTCAAATGAAGGGGATGATGACAATCTTTCCGAGAGGGAGGGAATCTTATTTTATTGGTCAATAACTCACCGCTCAGACCAGTGGCTCACACTTCATTTAGGATAAATGGAGTTAGCGCTGAGTTAGCCTGCCCAGGTGCAGGTTAGTTCTGAAGAATTCGTTACCATCGAAATTTACCTGGGTAAAAAGTGAGCCACTTTCATGGTTTCTAGATATCCCGAGTTGAATTCAGAGTTGACCAAAGTTACGTCGCTAACTCCTCAAACCATGTAGGTTGTACGATGTAGGTCGCTCTTGCTGCTGGTGAGTCTCTGATCCACCTCTACGCAGACAACACCATTCTGTATACTTCTGGCCCTTCTTTGGACACTGTTAACTACCCTCCAGACGAGCTTCAATGCCATACAACTCTACTTCCGTGGCCTCCAACTGCTCTTAAATACAAGTAAAACTAAATGCATGCTCTTCAACCGATCGCTGCCTGCACCTGCCCGCGTGTCCAGCATCACTACTCTGGACGGTTCTGACTTAGAATATGTGGACAACTACAAATACCTAGGTGTCTGGTTAGACTGTAAACTCTCCTTCCAGACTCACATCAAACATCTCCAATCCAAAGTTAAATCTAGGATTGGCTTCCTATTTCGCAACAAAGCATCTTTCACTCATGCTGCCAAACATACCCTCGTAAAACTGACCATCCTACCGGTCCTCGACTTCGGCGATGTCATTTACAAAATAGCCTCCAATACCCTACTCAACAAACTGGATGCAGTCTATGACAGTGCCATCCGTTTTGTCACCAAAGCCCCATATACTACCCACCACTGCGACCTGTACGCTCTCGTTGGCTGGCCCTCGCTTTATATTCGTCGCCAAACCCACTGGCTCCAGGTCATCTACAAGACCCTGCTAGGTAAAGTCCCCCCTTATCTCTGCTCACTGGTCACCATAGCAGCACCCACCTGTAGCACGCGCTCCAGCAGGTATATCTCTCTGGTCACCCCCAAACACAATTCCTCCTTTGGCCGTCTCTCCTTCCAGTTCTCTGCTGCCAATGACTGGAACGAACTACAAAAACCTCTGAAACTGGAAACACTTATCTCCCTCACTAGCTTTAAGCACCAGCTGTCAGAGCAGCTCAAAGATCACTGCACCTGTACATAGCCCATCTACAATTTAGCCCAAACAACTACCTCTTCCCCTACTGTATTTATTTTTTGCTCCTTTGCACCCCATTATTTCTATTTCTACTTTGCACTTTCTTCTACTACAAATCTACCATTCCAGTGTTTTACTTGCTATATTGTATTTACTTTGCCACCATGGCCTTTATGCCTTTACCTCCCTTATCTCACCTAATTTTCTCACATTGTATATAGACTTATTTTTCTACTGTATTATTGACTGTATGTTTGTTTTACTCCATGTGTAAATCTGTGTTGTTGTATGTTGTCGAACTGCTTTGCTTTATCTTGGCCAGGTCGCAATTGTAAATCAGAACTTGTTCTCAACTTGCCCACCTGGTTAAATAAAGGTGAAATAAAAAATAGGGCTCAGGGCTTATCCGTTTTGTTTTTAATGTGCAGAATATTCAGGGTTGGAATGTGTAATTACAAACGTACTGTTCATCTTTCCAAAGTTTAGCCTGAACAGAACAATACAATAGTCAAGGTATTCATTTGAAGCAGCTAAACGACTATATTGGGACATTGTTTTCAATACAGGCTGTGTATTTACCAGGTTATTTTCAAGCCTTAAATCCGCCAACCTTTCTGCTCACCTACCTGTGTTGTAGAGCAAAAAAAAGAGTATTTACTTTCACAGGGACTGTGCTGTAAAAAGCAACCAGAGTGATTTTGAAAGCTACCCAGAGCCGCAGAGGGGGAAATTGATTTTTTTTAGCTTGCTCGAAGGCAGCCATGGCATTGTTCCAAGAACGTGCCTGCTGGGAGAGGGGAGGATAATCAAATTACGTTCCCTTAGTGCCCAAAAACACCTGCACCATGCTGATAAGATAAAGAATAGAAAGGAATCGGTAGGAAGAATAATCAGGAGAGAAAGTAAAACTATAAATCGAGGGAGGAATAAGGAATTAATAAAGTAATCATCTTGTAACAGCTCTGGAATGATCTCTCTCTCTCCTCCCTACAGTATGTCCGGCTGCAGTGTTCAGATGCCGTTTCAGTCTCAGAGGACCGGCCGATGCATCTTTATCTGGCCACTAATGACTTAGTAACGAGTTTGTGTCTAGGTGCCTTCCTTCCTGAGCAGGGTTCAACTATGCTGCTCTGTTGTTGACAGAACAGCCTTGGGATGCAGTGACCCTTTAGGATTTCATATAAACCCCGATGTACCAATAGCAAACAAATGCGTTTGGATTAGAGGGTTAGCCTATATCACAAAGCATGGTCAATGAGTTAGTCAGTTACCTTTCATGAAGGAAGATTGCCTGGAAATGGACATTGTGTTGTTTTTGACAAGCTGGCCGGTCTCCCATTTTGGAAACATGATCTCACAATTTCACATTTGCGTGACCCGATCTCGCATTTGACAGCAATTCGTCATTTGACTACAGTCGGACAGATATCATGCATTTAATCCTTGTAACCTCTTCAGAGCATGGAAATGGCTGTAGAAACGGTGCCTAACTGCATGCCGCCAATTCCAATCGTTTGCTGCCAGTGCATCAACCCACAGTGCTAGAGGCATGATGGATAAAGCCATCTGGTCATCCTGTCTGTTTCACTCCTCCACTGTCACTCATTCATGCCCCCTCAAAGTCCCTGTCAACAGCCCACCGCATGCTGTCACAAAACAGGAGGAAAGAACTCAACGTCAACTCTTTCAGCATACACCACCATTAGTCCCCTAGAATATTTCATTGTAAATGAATGTGTCATTGAATGAACTTTCTCTCTGGATATTCTGGTATACCTTAATGTGTTTTTACTGATAAAGATTACCACCATTGTGAGTCTTGGGCTGTAGTTGGGGCTTGTTGACTTTGGCCAGCAGGACAGTGGCCAAAAATGACATTGGAGTCAATTGTAATGGGGCTGTAGGACCAGGTTTGAACTAGGGCAAGGAGAGGAACTTGTATTAGGATTAGGCCTGGACTAAGGGCTTGGTCTCTTGGTTTGGAGCAATAAATATGACTAGGTTTACATGAGGTTTTGGACAGGGGCTAGGAGAAGGCTTTGGGCTTGGGCAGGGTTTGTGCCAGGCCCGTCCCCCATTTAGGGAGGCTGGTGAAGGGGGAGTAGGCTATACCGTAGTGACTTGGCAAGACAGTCCCTTTCGACCGCTCCCCAGTTGGGTATACAGCTTGCAGAGGAACAGATGAGTTGTTTTAAATCCATTTGTTAACTCATTTAAGCAGATGTTCTCTCTCCCCGCAGAGCTCTAAATTAGAATGAAATCCATCCACTAATAAAGCAAGTGTGACTGTTTACAGGCAGAGCTTGTTAACACACCGTTGCTCTCTTTCTCTCTCTCTCTCTCTCTCTCTCTCTCTCTCTCTCTCTCTCTCTCTCTCAAACACATACACACACTTTATCTTCTGTATCTGTGCATCTCCCTATCGCGCCGTTCCCCTCTCATTTCCCTATATATATCTTCTTCTCTTTTGTCTGTATCTCTGTAGTATGTATGCTTTCATACCTCTTCTTCTTCCCCTCCCTCTCTCCCTCTCTATTCCTCTCCTCCCCTTTCTCCCCAGCTAAAAACAATAATTCCCACAACTTTAGAGAACGTTCCCTTAATGTCGTTACCTAATGTTTTCATAGGAATGATCCAGTGACATGCAAGGACTGTTTCCAAGAGACCATTCCCTTTATGTCAAACAGAATTTACTCAGAATGTGGCTACCATGTTCTCAGAATATTCAATATTAATGTTCTGGACACGTTTCATGGGAACACTGCAAGAACATTCATATACACACACTTGCATTCAAACACACACTTGTGCACATACACGGACACACCCACACACATACACACCCATGTAAATAGTGCCATACACGCACTCAAACGTATTCAGTTGGCCTTGCTGTTATGATTTTCGTTGTCCTTGATGTCTTTTGTTTTTGCATTGTTGTTTTCTGTTTTCCTTAGTTTTCTCTTTTCTTTTTTGATCATTTTGTTGGTTGTTGGTGCATTGGACGGTGGCTTGAGGGGGGGGGTCTTGGGGGTGGGGAATGGAATTATTTAATTATTACAATATTTTTTTGGGGGGGGGGTCTCAGATGGTTGAGGGGCAGCTCTGGGAACTGTGGGGGGGGATCTTGGAGGGCTGGTGGCCTGGCTATTGGGAGCTTGGGCCGGTGGCTGAGTCGCTGGTTCAGGTCTCCGTTTTTGACCTTGTGGGAGATCTGTCGACGTGCCCTTAAGCAGGGCATTGACCCTGGTTGCTTCTGTGGGTCGCTCTGGATGGGAGTCTGTTAGATGACTGAATGTAATGTAAAGTAGATTGTATGTTTTAATCAGTGTCAGTCATCAGGACGTCAACTGGTGGTCGCAAAGAAAATAGATGTTTCATCATTACACATCACCCCTTATTACTGTGGCCGAGCCCATCAATGCTCTGATTGGTGAACCACTGATCCATTCACAGCTCTTTTATGTTAACAATGGACACACACAAACAACGCTTTCAACATACATATTTGACACACATAATTACATTGTGCATGTCAATTTATACAGTAACTATTATTCAACATGTCCTCCCTTGGGATTTGAACTCACAACCTCTTGGCATTCACATCTTCCTGCTACGCCACGATGTCTGAGTCAGTTATCAATTATTCGGACTATTCTCTCGTCATTGATTTCAAGAAGACAATGGAGAGAAGCTCAGCTACATAGAGTTAATAACTACTGATCATTTATGGGAGGTAGTGGAAATGTGGACATCATTTATTCTATCGGGTTATCCTACAGATTCCCATCTTTCAATGAGAAACTGATTTTAATTACATCAGTTAGGGGTGTTGTAACTGTTGCCAAATAACGACATTAACATATATTGCTAAGAATGTGAGAGTAGTACTCCCCTAGCGGGTCTCAAACCCAGGCCACCAGCACCAAAGATTTACACCCTAAACACTGTCCCAATAAGGGATATCCCTAGGGGATGTATTTATTGGGCTAATATGGTTAGGCCCTGTCTAGAAGCAAACCCTAACCCCTTCTCCCTAGGTACTTCTTAAACAACTGGATATGTCTAAGCAATAGGGTGAATGCACTTTGAAGTAAATCTCAACTCTGTTTAAAGTACACTCAATAATACATGGTAACATTAAAACATGGTAAAATGCCCCTCCAACATTAGACCACTATACAGAAAGCCCTTAAATTGCTGAAATAAGTAAATCAAGTCAATGATGAAAGAATACTGAAAATAACAGATGACTGACACAGACATTGTGGCATGGCAGCAAGATCATAATGCTGTGAACCAACATCATGTGAGTTCAAATCCCAGGTGAGGACATGCTGAATAATAATTACATTATAAATGAACAAGTATAATGCAAAAATGTATGTTGAAAACAATGTTAAACACATTGTGTTTGTGTCCAGACAAAGAGCTGTGAGTGGATGGGCCTTGATGGGCTTGGCATCAGTAACAACATGTATAATGTTTTTGGGGGGGACGTTTCTTTGGGACCATGAGGTGGCGTCCTGACAACTGATACGCAGAATGTTCCTACAATGTTCCTGTGAAACCTGTCTAGAACATTAACCCAATGATTCCCACCATAACACCTGCGTGAGTTAGGACCTTTAACCCCTTTTATAGATTGTGTTTTTAAGCTACAGATTTCCGGGTTGTACCATTTCTTCTGCATCCGATGGTACCAATCATTAGTCTGTTCGATCAATGGGGCTGAGCTAGAGCAGTGTTTGTAGGACAAGGGTGGATCCCGTAGGGGCCCGGGTCTTTTTTTTTAACCAAAAACGGCTGTAGAGTCTGAATGATTTGAGCTACAAACTATGAAAAGCTGAGATGCTCACGAATACGCAGGTCATGTTTTGCTCTTTGACTCTCACAAGCTACACAGTCGTTAGAAGGTAAGGTGTTCTTCAACTTCAACTGACGTTCCTAGTTAAAAAAATACAATTCTACATTGAAGACCATCAGAAATCCCAGGACATAGTCAAATCAAATGTGTATATATATAGCCCTTCTTACATCAGCTGATATCTCAAAGTGCTGTACAGAAACCCAGCCTAAAACCCCAAACAGCAAGCAATGTCGAAGCACGGTGGCTAGGAAAACCTAGGAAGAAACCAAGAGAGGAACCAGGCTATGAGGGGTGGCCAGTCCTCTTCTGGCTGTGCCGGGTGGAGATTATAACAGAACATGGCCAAGATGTTCAAATGTTCATAAATGACCAGCATGGTCAAATAATAATAATCACAGTAGTTGTCGAAGGTGCAACAGGTCAGCACCTCAGGAGTAAATGTCAGTTGGCTTTTCATAGCCGATCATTGAAAGTATCTCTACCGGTCCTGCTGTCTGTATAGAGTTGAAAACAGCAGGTCTAGGACAGGTAGCACGTCCGGTGAACAGGTCAGGGTTCCATAGCCTCAGGCAGAACAGTTGAAACTGGAGCAGCAGCACGGCCAGGTGGACTGGGGACAGCAAGGAGTCATCATGCTAGGTAGTCCTGAGGCATGGTCCTAGGGCTCAGGTCCTCCGAGAGAGAGAAAGAAAGAAAGAAAGAGAGAAAGAGAGAATTAGAGAGAGCATAGTTAAATTCCAACAGGACACCATATAAGACAGGAGAAATACTCCAGATATAACAGACTGACCATAGCCCCTCGACACATAAACTACTGCAGCATAAATACTGGAGGCTGAGACAGGAGGGGTCAGGAGACACTGTGGCCCCATCCGATGATACCCCCGGACAGGGCCAAACAGGCAGGATATAACCCCACCCACTTTGCCAAAGCACAGCCCCCACACCACTAGAGGGATAACTTCAACCACCAACTTACCACCCTGAGACAAGGCCGAGTATAGCCCACAAAGATCTCCGCCACGGCACAACCCAAGGGGGTGCGCCAACCCAGACAGGAAGACCACGTCAGTGACTCAACCCACTCAAGTGAAGCACCCCTCCTAGGGACGGTATGGAAGAGCACCAGTAAGCCAGTGACTCAGCCCCTGTAATAGGGTTAGAGGCAGAGAATCCCAGTGGAGAGAGGGGAGCCGGCCAGGCAGAGACAGCAAGGGCGGTTCGTTGCTCCAGTGCCTTTCCATTCACCTTCACACTCCTGGGCCAGACTACACTCAATCATGGGGCCTACTGAAGAGATGAGTCTTCAATAAAGACTTAAAGGTTGAGACCGAGTCTGCATCTCTCACATGGGTAGGCAGACCATTCCATAAAAATGGAGCTCTATAGGAGAAAGCCCTGCCTCCAGCTGTTTGCTTAGAAATTCTAGGGACAATTAGGAGGCCTGTGTCTTGTCACCGTAGCGTACATGTAGGTATGTACGGCAGGACCAAATCGAAAAGATAGGTAGGAGCAAGCCCATGTAATGCTTTGTAGGTTAGCAGTAAAACCTTGAAATCAGCCCTTGCCTTATCAGGAAACCAGTGTAGGGAGGCTAGCGCTGAAGTAATATGATCAAATTTTGGGGTTCTAGTCAGGATTCTAGCAGCCGTATTTATCACTAACTGAAGTTTATTTAGTGTTTATCTGGGTAGCCGGAAAGTAGAGCATTGCAGTAGTCTAACTTAGAAGTGACAAAAGCATGGATACATTTTTCTGCATCATTTTTGGATAGAAAACTTGGATAGAAAACAAAGTTACGTAGATGGAAAAAGCTGTCCTTGAAACAGTCTTGATATGTTCGTCAAAAGAGAGATCCGGGTCCAGAGTAACGCTGAGGTCCTTCACAGTTTTATTTGAGACGACTATACAACCATCAAGATTAATTGTCATATAGTGTCTATAATACTGTAACAAGCATAGTTGCCATCACAAACTCCAAACAGTTGTTACTGACTAGTAGAAATATTAATTTCCCAGTGAGCAAACAATTACAACATTCATATGAATTCGTTTTTTATCCGTTTTTGCTTTGTCATTAAAACTCATGAATGCAACTGTTTATGTTAAATTGTTTTGTGTTCTACTTGTAGCCCTGGTTGTCCTGAAAAGAAAATGGTACAACACTTCATTGTGAGGCTAAATATAAGGGCTAGATATGCAGATGAAAGTCAGGTAAATGAAAAAACAATTTTAGCTTGGGTCTCGGGACTGATAGGGTTGATATCTTATAACAACATGGCAACTATGTTCCGTGTATGTTTGGTGGGACATTGATGGAATGTTCTCCTAACCTTCAGAAAACTGGACACATGAATGTTCTTGCAATTTTCCCATGAAAAGTGTCTAGAACATGAATATATTACATTCTGAGAACACGGTAACCACGTTTCTGGGTAAGTCCTATTTTACATAAGGGAATGGTCTCTTGGAAACATTCCTTGCACATCACAGAAACATTCCTATGAACACGTTAGTTAATGACCTATTGAGACTCTTAAGGGAACGTTCTCTAAAGTTGTGGGAGCGTTTGTTGTTAGCTGGTTCTCTTTCCCTGCTTTCTCTATGAGTAACACAGAAGGAGCCGTCCCTTTGCCTTAATTAAGCTCCATTGGATCTTATTAAAGCTGATGGCCAGTGAGTGGTGGGGGGATTTATTAATTCACCAGGTTGTTCTTTGGGTTTCTCAGCGGATCATGCACATATGTTTCAGGAGGTGTGTGTGCTCGAGTGTGTGTGCAACTAGATAAACAAAGCCAACGCATTACATATGTTGCCTGCCAAGCCTCTGTCCCTCACGCCCTGCACAGCACACTCACCCCGTGATTAATATATCGCCATGGTATTAGCTTCTATCACATGGTCGGTCGCTCGGTGATCAGTAATTGCTGCTGGAGAAGCAAGGAAATGGGGACGGAAATTACATCAGTCTAGTAGGGCCTCGCTTCCTTGTGTGGTCCCTAGAGAAACTTTGAGTGCATCCCAAATGGCTCCCTATTCCCTATTAATAGTGCAGTACTTCTGACCAGGGCCCATAGAGTGGTGCACTATGTAGGGAATAGGGTCCCATTTGGGACGCAGGCCATTATTATCCTTACCCCGTCTACAGACATGGCCCTCCTCAGCATGCAGGCCTGCGTAATTCAGTTTTCCAGTTGAAATGAGGACAGTGATGAAACAGAAGTGCAAGTCAGTGAACTTTTTGTACCGCGAGCACTGACTAGCCTTGTAGTCCCTGCAGTCTTATTATATTGAACTTGGTGTTAACGATTTTTGGTGTGATCTTGAAACAACACATTATGCCAGTGCTGGTAGTTAGTAGATTAAGGCTCTGGTCTCCATGAGTTGGTTGATAATGACCTGTGAGTTGTGTTGTTATCCTTACATAGACCTTCTGTTGGTGGGCTAGAGGGTACTGACACTGTGCTAGCCTCATTTGTCAGGACTTTGTGCTTTTTAAACTTGTATGCGTGGGTGTGTGTTTGAGGGAAAAGTTAGACTATTGCGGAGTTTCTCTGTAGCTTTGTCGTTACATTTTTCCATATATTGAACGGTGTCTGCTGCCCTTAATAACTTAATTTTGTCTCTTTATCTGGACCCGGGTGGTCTCATTTAATGGTGGATAACTAATATTGCAGACTGAGAAGCATTCAGAGGTTGAAATGAACTGGCTTGCAAGTTAAAATGTAAGCATGCGCAAATTCACCTACACTCAGATAGAGAAAGGGAGAAAAACACACAAACACACATTTGTTTTAAAACCAAACAATTGATTCCCATTCAAAATCCTATTTTCCCTAAACCCTAACCTCAAACCCCTAAACCTAACCCCTAACCCTAATTGTAGCACTAACCTTAAACCTAACCCCTAAGCCTAAAACAACCCTTTTCATTGTGGGGAACTGCGAAATGTCCTCACTTGTTTTACTATCCTTTTATGAGGACTTCTGGTCCCCACAAGGAAAGTGAAACCAAACACACACACACACACACACACACACACACACACACACACACACACACGCACACACACACACACACACACACACACACACACACACACACACACACACACACACACACACACACACACACACACACACACACACACACACACAGGGCATGTAACACAAATTATTACTAACCAAACACTCTCCGTAAGCAAGCACACATGCACATTTACTGAGAGACACACATACACCCCCCCTCCCCACACACACACCTGCATTGCACATGTAAAAAAAAGAAAAGAATAGCCGACACAAAACAAATCCCCAGAGGCAGGGTGACGTGCAGCATAGCACACCACAGCATGGCATGCTCAATACAGTAACAGTGCTGATTTGACAGGCTACGTCTCCCAGCCGTGATTCAGTGTCGGTGAGGAAACCAATCATCTCCCGGCTGTGACAATCCCTCCACTAAAACAGTCTGGCTCCCGTTCAGTAGGCACGGATTGGGACAAAACGTCTTTATACAGAACAGACTACCTGAACGTGCGTTTTCCATTTCCTCTCCTTTATTTGTACAACTCTTACCTATACAGTAACAACTTGCATTCAGGAAGGTGTCAACAATACACATTGCACATTGTTAGCCATTGTCGCAATATTACACCATCTGTTGAGAAACCCACTTTTTCAGTCATCTATTTTCAGAAACATGTTTTCCCCCAGTGAAATTGGCTGCCAGGCGGTGATTAGCAGTTGTCATGGGCTGCTGCTTGCCTTTAATCTACTTAAATATGATAGCAGGTAGCTCTTGCTTGAGGACATTGACCTTAACTGCCTCATCTCTCTTTTGCATCCTTAGTCCCCCACTCACTCACTCGCTCACTCACTCACTCACTCACTCACTCACTCACTCACTCACTCACTCACTCACTCACTCACTCACTCACTCACTCACTCACTCACTCACTCACTCACTCACTCACTCACTTACTCACTCACTCACTCACTCACTCACTCACTCACACACTCACTCACTCACACACTCACTCACTCACTCACACACTCACACACTCACTCATCATCTCTGTATCGCCATCTGTATTTTTCTTCTCCCCCCTCTCTCTCACCCTCCTGTCTCTTTCTCTCTCTCTTTCTCTCCCTCACTCCTGTTTCTCCATGTCTCTCCCTCTTGCCCCCTATCTTCCCCTCACTCACTCTCTCGCTCTTTCTCTCCCTCAATCCTATTTGTCCATGTCTCTCTTTCTCTCCCTCACTCCTATTTGTCCGTCTCTCTTTCTCTCCCTCACTCCTATTTGTCAATGTCTCTCTCTTTCTCTCCCTCACTCCTATTTGTCCATCTCTCTCTCTCTCTCTCTCTCTCTCTCTCTCTCTCTCTACCTCCTTGTTGGAGGGCTCTTTCTCAGAGGAGAGGCTGAGTGCTAGCAGCATGGCACCAGTTCTCATGGCCTCTGGGAACAGAGAGAGGACATTGAGCCATAGTGATCCTGTTGGGGAACTATAGAGTTCCCCAGCTCTCACCCTTCTGTTTACAATAGGGCCTATTTGTGGGTCACTGCAAATATTGCGTTGTCACTGGAAATACACTCTCTTGACATTGCTCTCGCTCTCTCTCTCTCTCTCTCTCTCTCTCTCTCCATCTTAGCTCTCTTGCAACAGATTGGCCAAGGTCTGTGAGGCTCATGCTGTGGAGTCATGTGTGATTGGCGGAGGGATGGAGGGAAGGAGATGTACGATGCAGCACTGAGGGTGACTAGGCAGAGGGAGGAGAGTAGTTAAGGGAGTCTTTTTCTTTCTTTTTTTCTTCCCCCATGCCAAATACGTGGCATATGGTCCGTGGCAGCTTTTTTTTTTCTTTTGCAGATGTGCATTTCCATCTAAAAGGACCCATGAGCACCAACATGTGATGTTCATAGGATCATGACAAATTGGGTGTCAAATGAAAGCTAAGTCTCTATTTTTTTTTAGCAATTAAGGCAAATATATATAAAAAACTAAAACCCACATAAAGTGTCTTTAAGATATTTTCTCATTTCTCTCCCTCATGAGGAGTGAGTAAAATGAAAGTTCACAGAAGTAACAAGTTAAGGTTGGCCTAGCAATTAGTTAATAATCATTAATGAAGCTTCTATAGCGCTTTTCAAAATAGAAATGTCAAGGCGCTTAATAAGCAAAAGTCAAACAAACTATCAATATATCATGACAGGTCAGGTGAACCAATTCTTTGAATGCTGCATCCTTGTGAAAGTATTTACCCCACTTGGCATTTTTCCTATTTTGTTGCTGTCACGCCCTGACCTGAGAGAGCCTTTTTATGTCTCTATTTAGGTTTGGTCAGGGTGTGATTTGGGTGGGCGTTCTATGTCCGTGTTTCTATGTTTGGGATTTCTTTGTTTCGACTGGGTATGACTCTCAATCAGGAACAGCTGTATATCGTTGTTGCTGATTGGGAGTCATACTTAGGCAGCCTGTTTTTCCTTTGGGTTTTGTGGGTAGATGTTTTCTGTATAGCTACTTTGCCTTATGGAACCGTGTAGTCGTTGTTTTGTTTATTTTGTAAGTGTTCACTTTTCTTAATATTAAAAAGATGAGCATTCATATTCCCGCTGCGTTTTGGTCCTGTGTTCACGACGACCGTTACAGTTGCCTTACAACCTGGTATTAAAATTGATTTTTTTGCAGGGTTTGTATCATTTGATTTACACAACATGCCTACCACTTTGAAGATGCAAAATATTTTTTATTGTGAACCAAACAAGAAATAAGACAAAAAAACTGAAAACTTGAGCGTGCATTACTATTCACTCCTCCAAAGTCAATACTTTGTAGAGCCACCTTTTGTCTCAGGTGTCTCTTGGGGTATGTCTCAATAAGCTAGCCACTGGGATTTTTGCCCATTCTTCATGGCAAAACTGCTCTAGCTCCTTCAAGTTGGATGGGTTACACTGGTGTACAGCAGTCATACCACAGATTCTCAATTGTATTGAGGTCTGGGCTTTGACTAGGCCATTCCAAGACATTTAAATGTTTCCCCTTAAACCACTCGAGTGTTGCTGTAGCAGTATGCTTAGGGTCATTGTCCTGCTGGAAGGTGAACCTCCGTCCCAGTCTCAAATCTTTGGAAGACTGAAACAGGTTTCCCTCAAGAATTTCCCTGTATTTAGCACCATCCATCATTCCTTCAATTCTGACCAGTTTCCCAGTCCCTGCAGATGAAAAACATCCCCACAGCATGATGCTGCCACCACCATGCTTCACTGTGGGGATGCTGTTCTCGGGACGATGAGAGGTGTTGGGTTTGCACCAGACAACATTTTCCTTGATGGCCAAAAAGCTCAATTTTAATCTCATCTGACCAGAGTACCTTTCCTTCATATGTTTTGAGAGTCTCCTACATGCCTTTTGGCAAACACCAAATGTGTTCGCTTATTTTTTTCTTTAAGCAATGGCTTTTTGTCTGGCCTCTCTTCTGTAAAGCCCAGCTCTGTGGCATGAACGGCTTAAAGTGGTCCTATGGATACATACTCCAATCTCCGCTGTGGAGCTTTGCAGCTCCTTCAGGGTTATTTTTGGTCTCTTTGTTGCCTCTCTGATTAATGCCCTCCTTGCCTGGTCTGTGAGTTTTGGTGGGCGGCCCTCTCTTGTTGGGGTGCCATCTCTTGTTTGTTGGGGTGCCATATTCTTTCCATTTTTTAATAATGGATATAATGGTGCTCTGTGGGATGTTCAAAGTTTCTGATATTTTTTTATAACCCAACCTTGATCTGTACTTCTCCAAAACTTTGTCCCTGACCCGTTTGGAGAGCTCCTTGGTCTTCATGGTGTTGCTTGCTTGGTGGTGCCCCTTGCTTAGTGGTGTTGCAGACTCTGGGGCCTTTCAGAACAGGTGTATATATACTGAGATCATGTGACAGATCATGTGGCACTTAGACTGCACACAGGTGGACAATTATTTTAAGAATTATAGATACAGAACTCCTCTATGCACTCGATATGTCCGATTTTAAAATAGCTTTTCGGTGAAAGCACATTTTGCAATATTCTCAGTAGATAGCCCGGCATCACAGGGCTAGCTATTTAGACACCCAGCAAGTTTAGCCTTCACCAAACTCCGATTTACTATTAGAAAAGTTTGATTACCTTTGGTGTTCTTCATCAGAATGCACTCCCAGGACTTCTACTTCAATAACAAATGTTGGTTTGGTCCCAAATAATCCATTGTTATATCCAAACAGCGGCGTTTTGTTCGTGCGTTCAAGACACTATCCGAATGGTAAAGAAGGGTTACGAGCACGACGCATTTCGTGACAAAAAAATTCTAAATATTCCATTACCGTACAACGAAGCATGTCAACCGCTGTTTAAAATCAATTTTTATGCAAAAAAAAAGCGATAATATTCCGACCGGGAGTCGTTGTATCCGTTCAAAGACAATAGAATAAAAACATGGGGTCGTCTCGTGCACGAGCATGAGTCCCATTGTCCACTGATAGACCACTTAGCAAATGCGCTAAAGCTTTTCAGCCAGGGCTTGGAATTACGTCATTCAGCTTTTTGCCGCCTTCTGAGAGCCCATGGGAGCCGTAGGAAGTGTCACGTAACAGCAGAGATCCCCTGTATTGGATAGAGATGATCAAGGAGGGCAAAAAATGGTCAGAGAGGGCGCTTCCTGTTTGGAATCTTCTCAGGTTTAGAAACAGTTTTAGAAACGTTGGAGTGTTTTCTATCCAAAGCTAATAATTATATGCATATTCTAGTTTCTGGGCAGGAGTAATAATCAGATTAAATCGGGTACGTTTTTTATCCGGCCGTGAAAATACTGCCCCCTATCCATAACAGGCTAGCAAATGTGAAACGGATTAAAATGACAAGAGTTGACAGCTGTATTAGTTCACCATTTACACAACATATGCTGCAACCTTTTGTAATTTTAATAGTTTGTTTCATATTGGCTGGCTTCCAACAATAGCTGAATTTGCAAAGCTAGCGAGCACCAATTCTGTTTCAGTGGTGTTTGCTATAATCTTTGCTACCCGGGTTAAATAAAGGTGAAATAAAATAAATAAAAGTTCACTTGCGACAATTTAGCTTTTGCAACGAGACCATTAAATATATTTAAGACAATGGTAGAAGAGAGTGTAGTTCTGTTCAGTTTGGACTCCAGTTTATCGCTAACCTTATCACAGGGACTTTGAAGCACTAACTTACATCATCTGCATGCTGATCTTGGAATAAATTGACGATAGCAAAGATTCCATCTTTGACGAGGCCACATAAATGGAATAGGTACTAGCTAGCTTAATAGTTAATATTTGTGCGCTAGCTCTGCATATTCAGCTAGTGTGTGTGCGCGATTGACTGGATTAACCTCACGTCAGTTACGTTCATTGAGTGCCTTTCAGACAGTGGATACGACCCCTCTGTTACCTTGCCAACTAAGGAACTGGCAGTGGATCAAACCATTGTGAGGCAAAGGGTGGGGGTGTCACAATATTTTCAAACTTAAAAACGCGCTATTAAGTGTCTATAATCAGCACAATTGCTTTCATTGCGTATTATTAATATTATTTAAATTACATAGTTATGTTTCAGTGATATATTGGGGGGGACAAATAATATTTTTCCCAGGATGGGGGGGTCGTGTGTCCCCCGTCCCCCCCGGGATTTCCACCCCTGCGTCCATGGATGTTGAAAAGTAGTTGACATTTGTTCAGTCCGCCCTAGACGGACCAAATCTGAACCAATCATAGACGTCTATGTTTCACAAGTGAGTACAGCACAGTACAGATAACAGTAGATAACAGTACAGATAATAGTACAGTTCAGAACAGTACAGCAAAGTAAAGAAAAGTAGAGTGCAGTACAGTAGAGTACATTAGAGAACACTAGAGTAAAGTATAATGTACTGTATTGTACTGTACTCTACTGTAGTGAACATATCTACTTTACTGTACTCTACTGTACTGAACTGTACTGAACTGTACTATATTGTACTGTGGTCTTGTTTGGGCGGCGGTTCATTACAATAATAGCCAGTTTGTAGAATAATACCCAGATATGCAAAAGAAAGATATTAAATATTTATACCTCTGTGTAGCTATTCAGGATACATCACCATGAAGAGAATGGCATTCATATCCATAATTTTGCACTTCTGTATAGTACAGATCAGGGATGATGTAATTCCGTTACCATTATTACATTACCTGATGTAAATCCACTTTACCTACTGCAGTTCAATAACCAAAATCATTTTTTGTCAAACTGAAGGTGTCACATCATAGATGACACCCCATTCTTTCTGTAGACAATTTTACCATAATTGTGTGACCAAACTTTGCATTTACACAAAATGTTTGTAAATTGATTCATGTCGTAATTTTGCATAGTTCTATGGTTTGTTAACATTTTAAATCAATGGTTTTTGTTTGACGTACATTTTAAAGTGAAAAATCTGAGTCAAAGCGTAATTCCTTTCTGTGGAATTTCCCAGGGCCTCATTTCCCAGTTCTGATGTAACTTGATCATACCAGATGCATCCTTATTTACGAGTGAGTATTTGTTTCCCAAACAACCACGTAGATCTTGGTTTTCATTTTAAGCATAATTTTATCCTTCACTTGAATGTAACAATTGCAAATACTTTGGCAACTTTGTTTTTGTAGTCAACTTCGTTCTGAAGTTATCAACAGTCACATTCAGACAGATTGCTAAACATAGAAGGAAGATGTTTAGGCTGAGTTCTTCTGTGAATAAAGTGAAGTAAAAAAAACAATGCACTTTGGCTGCTCTACAAGTGGACTGGATCACTTGTAGATGTGCAGAGATTTTTAACCTCTCTTGGGTAGGGGGCAGTATTTTGACGTCCGGATGAAAAGTGTGCCCAAAGTAAACTGCCTGTTACTCAAGCCCAGAAGCTAGGATATGTATATAATTGGTAGATTTGGATAGAAAACACTCTAAAGTTTCTAAAACTGTTAAAAGTATGTCTGTGGGTATAACAGAACAGATATGGCAGGAGAAACCCCAAGGACAAACCATCCCAAAAAAACAAATGTTCAGCCTACCACAATTTTCAATGGCTATCACTTTTATTATAAGTCTTCCGAGATTGCAGTTCCTAGGGCTTCCACTAGATGTCAACAATCTTTAGAAAGAGTTTCAGGCTGGTTTTTGGAAAAATTAGTCATAAATTGTAGTTTTTCTAGGTGGCTCCCATTTTGGCTGTAGTGTTTCCAAGCGCGTGGAAGAGAATGGGTTCTTTGCTATTTTTCTCCGGTAAAGACAATAATGATTCTCCGTCTTAAATTTGATCATTTATTTACGTATTAGGGTACCCAAGGTTTGATTATAAACGTTGTTTGACTTGTTTGTAAAAGTTTATTAGAAACATTTGCGATTCATTTTGTATGCATTTTGATGGAGGGAAACTGGGTGGATTACTGACTGAAGCGCGCCAGCTAAACTGAGTTTTTATGGATATAAAGAAGGATATTATTGAACAAAAGGACCATTTGTGATGTAACGAGGAGCTTTTGGAGTGCCAACAGAAGAAGATCATCAAAGGTAAGGCATTTATTATATTGCTATTTCTGACTTTCGTGTCGCACCTGCCTGGTTGAAATATGGTTTGCTTTCATCGTAAAGCCTTTTTTAAATCTGACACAGCGGCTGGATTAACAAGAAGTTAAGCTTAATTTTGATGTATTACACTTGTGATTTTATGAAAGTTAAATATTTATAATACTGTCGTTTGAATTTCGCGCTCTGCAATTTCACCAGATGTTGGCCAGGTGGGACGCTACCGTCCCATAAGAGGTTTTAAGAGCCACGTTACTAACAAAGGCTCTGGGAAACACCTTGGCTACTAAAGATACACTACATGATAAAAACTATGTGGACACCTGCTCGTCTAACATTTAATTCCAATATCATAGGCATTAATATGTAGTTGGTCCCCCCTTTGCTGCTATAACAGCCTTCACTCTTCTGGGAAGGCTTTCTACTAGATGTTGGAACATCGCTTCCATTCAGCCATAAGGCATTAGTGAGGTCAGGCATTGATATTGGGCGATTAACCATGGCTCGCAGTCAGCATTTCGAATTCATCCCAAAGGTGTTAGACCGGGTTGAGGTCAGGGCTCTGTGCAGCCCAGTCAAGTTCTTCCACACCAATCTCGACAACCCATTTCTGTATGGAACTCACTTTGGGCACGGGGACTGAAACATGAAATGGCCTTCCCCAAACTTTTGCCAAAAAGTTGGAAGCACAGAATCGTCTAGAATGTAATTGTATGCTGTAGCAGTTAGATTTCCCTTCACTGGAACTAAGGAGCCTGAACCATTAAAAACAGCCACAGACCATTATTCCTCCTCCACCAAACTTTACAGGTGGATTGCATTGGGGCAGGTAGAGTACTCCTGGCATGCACCAAACCCAGATTCGTCAGTCGGACTGCCAGAGGGGGAAGCGTGATTCATCACTCAAGAGAGCGCGTTTCCACTGTTCCAGAGTCCAATGCTGGCGAGCTTTACACCACTCCAGCCAACGCATGGTGTTGCGCATGGTGATCTTAGGCTTATGTGTGGCTGCTCGGCCATGAAAACACATTTCATGAAGCTCCCGACTAAGAGTTATTGTGCTGACGTTGCTTCCAGAGGCAGTTTGGAACTCGATAGTGAGTGTTGCAACAGAGGACACGATTATTATGCACTGCACTCTTCTGCACTCGGCTGTCCCATTCTGTGAGCTTGTGTGGCCTACCACTTCGCGATTGAGCTGTTGTTGCTCCTAGATGTTTCCACTTCACAATAACAGCATTTACAGTTGACTGGGCCAGCTCTAACAGGGCAGAAATTTAACCAACTAACTTCTTGGAAAGGTGGCGTCCTATGACGGTGCCACGTTGAAAGTCACTGAGCTCTTCAGTAAGGCCATTCTACTGCCAATGTTTGTCTATGGAGATTGCATGGCTGTGTGCTCGATTTTATATGCCTTTCAGCTACAGGTGTGGCTGAAATAGCCGAATCGACGACTAGAGAGGGGTGTCCACATACTTTGTATATTTTTGGTATTTTATTAGGATCCCCATTAGCTGTTGCTAAGCAGCAGCTACTCTTCCTGGGGTCCACACAAAACGTGAAACATTACATAATACATTAATAGACAAGAACAGCTCAAGGAAAAACCTGGATCAATTATATATATATATATATTTTAAAAGACATACGACATACGTCTACATATAAATACCAATACATACACAAAAACTATGGGAGAGACATTGTAACGTGAGCAGGGGCAGTTCTGGGGGGGGTGGGCAGTGCCCCTATGACAACAATTTTGGACCCCCTTATGGCCCCCCCTAAATGTGGAGTATGAAATAATTTTGACATAACTCATTTTTGTTATCGTTCTTTTTTTACATCCGTTATTAGACAGTGGCAACGCGGAACACTAATGATTATGAACATGGTCTTTTGCCTGCTAATGCCTGCAATGCAGTGAAGAAAACGATATGACAACAATGACGTCTAATGTAACTGGCCCCTCTAACAGTACAACTGGCCCGAGCTTGGCCCCCCCCAGTTGAAATGGTCTAGAACCGCCACTGAACGTGAGGTGTCACTTTATCTGTTTTTTGAAACCAGGTTTGCTGTTCATTTGAGCAATATCAGATGGAACGGTTTTATGCAATAATGGCTCTGTATTGTACTGTACGCTTTCTTGAATTTGTTCTGGATTTGGGGATTGTGAAAAGACCCCTGGTGGCATGTCTGGTGGGGTAAGTGTGTGTGTCAGAGCTGTGTGTAAGTTGACTATGCAAACAATTGGGATTTTCAACACATTAATGTTTCTTATAAAATTAAGAAGTGATGCAGTCAGTCTCTCCTCAACTTTTAGCCAAGAGAGACTGGCATGCATAGTATTTATATCAGCCCTCTGATTACAATGAAAAGCAAGACGTGCCGCTCTGTTCTGGGCCAGCTGCAGCTTAACTAGGTCTTTCCTTGCAGCACTGGACCACACGACTGGACAATAATCAAGATGAGACAAAACTAGAGCAGGCAGGACTTGCTCTTTGGAATGTGGTGTCAAAAAAGCAGAGCATCTATTTATTATGGACAGACCTCTCCCCATCTTTACAACCATTGAATCTCTATGTTTTCATCATGACAGTTTACAATCTCAGGTTACGCCAAGTAATTTAGTCTCCTCAACTTGTTCAACAGCCACACCATTCATTACTAGATTCAGCTGAGGTCTAGAACTTAGGGAATGATTTGTACCAAATACAATGCTCTTAGTTTTAGAGATGTTCAGGACCAGTTTATTACTGGCCATCCATTCCAAAACAGACTGCAACTCTTTGTTAAGGGTTTCAGTGACATCATTAGCTGTGGTTCCTAATGTGTATATGGTTGAATCATCAGCATACATGGACACACATGCTTTGTTTAATGCCAGTGGCAAGTCATTGGTAAAAATAGAAAAGAGTGGAGGGCCAAGAGAGCTGCCTTGCAGTACACCACATTTTACTTGTTTGACATTAGAGAAGCTTCCACTGAAGAAAATCCTTTGAGTTCTAATGGATTGATAGCTCTGAATCCATGATATTGCAGAGGTTGAAAAGCCACAACATGTTTTTCCAACAACAGTTTATGGTCAATAATATCAAAAGCTGCACTGAAATCTAATCTTCTTTTTATCAATTTCTTGCAACAAATAATCAGTCATTTGTGTCAGTGCAGTCAATGTTGAGTGCCCTTCTCTATAAGCATGCTGAAAGTCTGTTGTCAATTTGTTTACAAATAGAGTAAAATAGAAATATAATTATTTCCAACAGTTTGCTAAGAGAGGGCAGTGAGCATATAGGTCTGCTGTTAGAACCAGTAAAGGCCTCTCTACCACTCTTGGGGAGCGGAATTACTTTGGCTCCCCTCCAGGCCTGGTGACAAATACTTTACTATAGGCTCAGATTAAACGTATGACAGATAGCAGTGGCTATAGAGTCAACTACCATCCTCAGTAGCTTTCCATCTAAGTTGTCAATGCCAGGAGGTTTGTCATTATTGATTGTTAACAATCATTTTCCCACCTCTCCCACACTAACTTTACAAAATGTTCTTTCATTATTTGTTTTTTATTATGCATGAATACAATGGCTCACTGTGCGTTGTTGGCATTTCCTGCCTAAGTTTGCCCACTGTGCCAATGAAGTAATCATTAAAATAATTGGCAACATCAAATAGTTTTTTGGATGGAGATTAATTTGTCTTTCTGCCCATAATTTCATTTCTAGTACTCCAAAGTTGTTTTATTTCATTGATCTTGACTTCTAGTTTCTTCTTTTTTGTTGTTGAGTTTAGTCACATAATTTCTCAATTTGCAGTAAGTAAGCCAATCAGATGTGCAGCCAGACTTATTAGCCACTCCTTTTGCCCCATCTCTTTCAACCGTACATTTCTTCAATTCCTCATCATAACAGTTCTAACAGTCAGTTTCTTAACAGGTGCATGTTCATCAATAATTGGAAGAAGCAATTTCTTAAATTCATCAAGTGCAGCGTCTGGACGCTCCTTATTAATCACATCAGACAAAACAATATTCAGGTCCCCAAGAAAGTAACGATGATCTTAACGCTACTAAGGCTCTGGAAACAAGGCTGAGTTGTGTTGTCACTGACAAGTCATTATTATCCAATTCACTGTGGTAAAACCAACAAACAGAGACAAAATACACAGAGGAGGGGCCACTCAAAATGCTGAGACTACGGTTACAGAGGCTGTTGGCAAAAGGAGCTTCACTCAATGCTAGTTCACTGATTACTAAAGCCGGGAGGAAATGTAGTTCATCCAGAGGGTATGACATGGAGATTTGTGTCTGAATCCTAGTGGGACCAAAATGACCTCGCAAAAGAGCCCCCCCCCCACAGACTCATGTAAACAAGACATTTCCTGAAAAATATTACCAGTCTGAAAAACTCCTATCCACTTTATTTGCCAGTCCATCCTAATGTCCAGATTCAGACTTATCCCATCCCTTCCTACCCAATCAGCCTTTTTGATGAAGCGACCAGGGAGAGAAAAAATGCCTCTTTTCAGCTTAACTGGAGGATTTAACCCCAGTGACAGGCTTCTTTTCCCTGACTCCCTTACGTTGCCTGCTGACACCACTCACTGTCATCCCCTTGAAAAGACTCCATCGAGCCACTTTTGACCACGGCCGGTAAATCGAAGGCCCTGGCAGCCTCTTTTTCCTGTTGGTTAATGACACCCCCCCCCCACATATGCCCTCACTTGCTCTGGGCTCACTCGATGCCATTGATCCCCCCAGTCCTGGAAGTCAGAAGAACAGCCCGACCCCTATTCCCAGCCACCATCCCTCCATCTCCAGAGGAAGGGGAGCTGCCTCAACAACAATCAGTCTCTTCCCTTGTCGCCCCCCTCCAAAATGGATTCATCCATCTTTCTCTAAGGCCTTCCCTAGTGTGTCTTGTTCTGACGCAATAGGAGACTGCTTTGATGGTTAAAGCAACAGAAATAGGATGGAAAAGAGGAGGGGACGTCTGATTGGATTTGTCAGTTTGTCCAGCATGCATCAGTCGTTCCTTACCTCAACAGAAGCATGCGTGTGATGTGCTGTCCTCCCTCCCGCAATCATCACGGCATAAAGGCAATTGAGTTATAGTTGTGTGTTATTTCCCCTGAGGGTTGATTTATCTGTGATTGTGTAACTTTTCATATTCATATAAATGAGTGCACAATGTGAAACGCGAAACAATGTTTTCTCTTGGTTTTTCACTACAATACTACATTCACCAGTTATCAATATCGCAACATAATTTAAGCTATGACTATGACCTTTGTCGTTTCCGTTAGTTAATGGGCCCATTACATATGTTTGAATTGTTTGAACGTATCACCACAAGCTTACATGTTTCTCCTGCTTCTCTAACCTCTCTGGGAACCTAGGACGCAAACATATGACTATTTTAGACCATTTGAAAGATAAGACTCTCGTAAATCAAACCACGTTGTCCGATTTCAAAAAGGCTTTACAGCGAAAGCAAAACATTAGATTATGTCAGGAGAGTGCCCTGCCAAAAATAACCACACAGCCATTGTAGATGAAGGGTAGGAGACAGGTTAACCTCTCTGGACGCTGCGTCCCACCTACTCAACAGCCAGTTGAATCCCGTGGCGCGTTATTCAAATACCTTAGAAATGCTATTACTTCAATTTCTCAAACATATGACTATTTTACACCATTTTAAAGACAAGACTCTCGTTAATCTAACCACACTGTCCGATTTCAAAAAGGCTTTACGAAAGCAAAACATTAGATTATATCAGCAGAGTACCAAGCCAGAAATAATCAGACACCCATTTTTCAAGCTAGCATATAATGTCACATAAACCCAAACCACAGCTAAATGCAGCACTAACCTTTGATGATCTTCATCAGAGGACAATCTTAGGGCATTATGTTATACAATACATGCATGTCTGTTCAATCAAGTTCATATTTATATCAAAAAACAGCTTTTTACATTAGCAGGTGACTAGCATGTGACTAGCATTCCCACCGAACAATTCCGGTGAATTTACTAAATTACTCACGATAAACGTTCACAAAAAACATAACAATTATTTTAAGAATTATAGATACAGAACTCCTCTATGCACTCGATATGTCCGATTTTAAAATAGCTTTTCGGTGAAAGCACATTTTGCAATATTCTCAGTAGATAGCCCGGCATAACAGGGCTAGCTATTTAGACACCCAGCAAGTTTAGCACTCACCAATGTCAGATTTACTATAAGAAAAATGTTATTACCTTTGCTGTTCTTCATCAGAATGCACTCCCAGGACTTCTACTTCAATAACAAATGTTGTTTTGGTCCCAAATAATCCATTGTTATATCCAAATAGCGGCGTTTTGTTCGTGCGTTCAAAACACTATCCGAAAGGGTAAATAAGGGTGACGAGCACGACGCATTTCGTGACAAAAAATGTCTAAATATTCCATTACCGTACTTCGAAGCATGTCAACCGCTGTTTAAAATCAATTTTTATGCCATTTTTCTCGTAAAAAAGCGATAATATTCCGACCGGGAAGTCGTTTTTTTATTACAAAGAGAGCGAAAGTAAAAGCATGGGATCCCCTCATGCACGAGCCTCAGTCTGATGGCCCTCTGATAGAGCACTTGCCAAAAGCGCTAGTGTGTTTCAGCCTGGGCCTGGAATTACGTCATTCAGCTTTTTCCCAGGTTCTGAGAGCCTATGGGAGCCGTAGGAAGTGTCACGTCATGCCAGAGATCCCTTGTTTTTGTTAGAGATGATCAAGGAGGGCAAGAAATGGTCAGACAGGCCACTTCCTGTAAGGAATCTTCTCAGGTTTTTGCCTGCCATATGAGTTCTGTTATACTCACAGACACCATTCAAACAGTTTTAGAAACTTTAGGGTGTTTTCTATCCAAAGCCAATAATTATATGCATATTCTAGTTACTGGGCAGGAGTAGTAACCAGATTAAATTGGGTACCTTTTTTATCCGGCAGTGCAAATACTGCCCCCTATCCCCAACAGGTTAAAGAATAATTTTTAAGCTTTGAGACATGGATTGTGTATGTGCACCTTTCAGAGGGTGAATGGGAAACACAAAATATTTAAGTGCCTTTGAACGTGTTATGGTAGTAGGTGCCAGGCGCTTTGGTTTGAGTGTGTCAAGAACTGCAACGCTGCTGGGTTTTTCACACTCAATAGTTTCCCGTGTGTATCAAGAATGGTCCACCACCCAAAGGACATCCAGCCAACTTGACACAACTGTGGGAAGCATTGGAGTCAACATGGGCCAGCATCCCTGTGGAACTCTTTCGACACCTTGTAGAGTCCATGCCCCGACGAATTGAGGGTGTTCTGAGTGCAAAATGGGGCACAACTCAATATTAGGAAGGTGTTCCTAATGTTTTGTACATTAGGTGCATGTTGATTTATGGACACAATTAATGTTCTTGGTATACCATTTGGTATTTATTAGGATCCCCATTAGCCGCTGCAAAGCATCAGGTACTCTTCCCGGGGTCCACATGAAACATTACATAATACATAGTACAGAACAGTATTAGTCAAGGACTGAAATAAAAACATTTTAAACGTCACACATAGCTTATATATCAGTACATACACACAATATCTAGGTCTAATACATAGTACAGTGCAAATTAAAATACAAGATATATAAAATGGCTGTGTCTCTTCGTAGTCCGCTATGTGCTGTAAGGTGTCCCCAGGCCCAGAAGCTAGGATATGCATATAATTCATAGATTTGCATAGAAAACACTCTATAGTTTCTAAAACTGTTAAAATTATGTCTATGAGTATAACAGAACTGATATGGCAGGTGAAACCCCGAGGACAAACCATCCCCCCCAAAAGAATTCAGCCTAACACTGTGTTCAATGGCTGTCACTTTTATTATAAGGCCAAGTCCTCCTAGATTGCAGTTCCTAGGGCTTCCACTAGATGTCAACAGTCTTTAGAAAGAGTTTCAGGCTGGTTTTTGGAAAAATGAGCCATAAATTGTAGTTTTTCTAGGTGGCTCCCATTTTGGCTGTAGTGTTTCCAAGTGCGTGGAAGAGAGCGCGTTCTTTGGTATTTTTCTCCGGTAAAGACAAAAACGATTCTCCGTCTTAAATTGTATCGTATTAGGGCACCTAAGGTTTGATTATAAATGTTTGACTTGTTTGGGAAAGTTTATTAGTAATTTTTGGGATTCATTAGTATGCATTTTGATGGAGGGAAACTGGGTGGATTATTGACTGAAGCGCGCCAGCTAAACTGAGTTTTTATGGATTTAAAGAAGGGCATTATCGAACAAAAGGACCATTTGTGATGTAACTGGGACCTTTTGGAGTGCCAACAGAAGAAGATCATCAAAGGTAAGGCATTTATTATATCACTATTTCTGACTTTCATGGCACACCTGCCTGGTTGAAATATGTTTTTCATGCATTTGGATGCGAGGCACTGTCCTCAGATAATCGCATGGTTTGCTTTCGCACAGCGGCTGGACACAGCGGCTGGATTAACAAGAATTTAAGCTTTATTTTGATTTATTACACTTGTGATTTTATGAAAGTTAAATATTTATAATTCTGTAGTTTGAATTTTGCGCTCTGCAATATCACAGGATGTTGGCCAGGTGGGACGCTACCGTCCCATAAGAAGTTTTAACCTCTGGACGGGCTCCGTCCCGTATGCGGGATCATCATCCAGCGAAAAATCATATCGCCATTTTCTTTACAAAATGTAATATATATATTTTTTCAAATATAGGACTATTTTATATCGTTTTATAGATACACCTCTCCTGAATCGAACCACGTTGTCCGATTTCAAAAAGGCTTTACAGCAAAAGCAAAACATTAGATTATGTTAGAGGAGTATATCGTAAAAGTAGCCACATAGCCATTTTCCGACCAACCACATGCATCACAAATAACCAAAAAACAGCTAAATGCAGCACTAACCTTTGACAATCTTCATCAGATGACACTCCTAGGACATCATGTTACACAATACATGCATTCTTTTGTTCGATAAAGTTCATATTTATATATAAAAACAGCATTTTACATCGGCGCGTGACATTGACTAATTATTTTCCCTCAAATGCATCCGGTGAAACAGCGCTACAATTTACTAAATTACTATTCGAAAACATTTTTAAAATGTAATATTGTCATTCTAAGATTTATAGATTAACATCTCTTGAAAGCACCTGTAATGCCGGATTTAAAAATAACTTTACTGGGTAATCACACTTTGCGATAAAAGCGGATGCGATACTCAGAAAAATAGGCTACCATTACAGGTCAGCGCCATCTTGGAACAATCGCATATCAAATCTACTCTTGTATACTATTGTCAATAATATTGTCAATAGCTTGTTGTTGTTAGCGCGTTCTGAAGGCTGCTCCAAAAGTACCGTCGGCCGCGGGACTTCTCTCTCAACAAAATGCTTTTTTTTTAAATTTAAGTTCGTTCAAACATGTCAAACGTTGTATAACATAAATCTTTAGGGCCTTTTTCAACCAGAGCTCCAATAAGATTCAAGGGGGACGGTTGCATTGTCTTTCTAAACGTTTCGAAAGGGGAGGGTAGCCAGGGGCACCGGTGTCATAATGGTGACGGCCCTCTCCATGTGACCACTTTCCACAGACACTCATTCTGTCAGTTTTCACAGTAGGAGACTCAAACCACTTTGTAAAGACTGGGGACATCTAGTGGAAGCAATAGGAAGTGCTCAATGAACCATACCTCATGGTGTGTTTTATAGGCAAAGTGATGAAGTTGAGTCCGCAATTCAGAATTCAACATCCTGTTACGATCTGTCTCGGGGTTTTAACTGCCATATGAGTTCTGTTATACTCACAGACACCATTCAAACAGTTTTAGAAACTTTAGGGTGTTTTCTATCCACAAGTATTAACCTGTTTGGGATAGGGGGCAGTAATGAGAATTTTGGAAAAAATATGTGCCCATTTTTAACTGCCTCCTACACCAACTCAGAAGCTAGAATATGCATATTATTGTTCAGGTTTGGATAGAAAACACTCTGAATTTTCTAAAACTGTTTGAATGGTGTCTGTGAGTATAACAGAACTCCTATGGCAGGCAAAAACCTGACAAGGTTTCATGCAGGAAGTACCCTGTCTGACAAGGAGTCGTGCGTCTTGCATCTGTTTATTGAAAAGTAAGGATCTTAGCTGTAACGTGACAATTCCCAGGGCTCCGATAGGCTCTCAGTACCCGGGAAATACCTGAAGGTTGACGAGGCAACCTCAGGCTGAAACACATTATCGCCTTTGGTAAGTGGCGGATCAGAGGACCTTTGAATGAGGCGCGTGCACGATTCGCTCCTGAGGAGAAATTTAATTCGGCTGTTTAGGCTCAATGCATATTCCCGGTCGGAATATTATCGCTTTTCTACGAGATAAATGGCATAAAAATTGGTTTTAAACAGCGGTTGACATGCTTCGAAGTACGGTAATGGAATATTTAGAAATGTTTTGTCACGCCAATGCGCCATGCGCAAGACCGTGATGTAGCTTTCTGATAGTGTCTAGAACTCACGAACAAAACGTCGCTGTTTGGATATAACGATGGATTATTTGGGACCAAACCAACATTTGTTATTGAAGTAGAAGTCCTGGCAGTGTATTCTGACGAAGAACAAGCAAGGTAAGAACATTTTTCTTATAGGAACGGTGATTTTGGTGGAGGCTGACCTGGGTGGGTGTCTAAATAGCTAGCCCTGTGATGCCGGGCTATCTACTTAGATTATTGCAAAATGTGCTTCATCCGAAAAGCTATTTTAAAATCGGACATATCGAGTGCATAGAGGAGTAATGTATCTATAATTCTTAAAATAATTGTTATGCTTTTTGTGAACGTTTATCGTGAGTAATTTAGCAAACTGTTAGTAAATTCACCGGAAGTTTGCGGGGGGTATGCTAGTTCTGAACGTCACATGCTAATGTAAAAAGCTGGTTTTTGATATAAATATGAACTTGATTGAACAAAACATGCATGTATTGTATAACATAATGTCCTAGGGGTGTCATCTGATGAAGATCATCAAAGGTTAGTGCTGCATTTAGCTGTGGTTTGGATTTATGTGACATTATATGCTAGCTTGAAAAATTGGTGTCTGATTATTTCTGGCTGGGTACTCTGCTGACATAGTCTAATGTTTTGCTTTCGTTGTAAAGCCTTTTTGAAATCGGACAGTGTGGTTAGATAAAGGAGAGTCTTGTCTTTAAAATGCTGTAAAATAGTCATATGTTTGAAAAATTGAAGTTTTTGTATTTTTGAGGAATTTGTAATTCGCGCCACGCCCATCATTGGCTATTGGAGCAGGTGTTCCGCTAGCGGAACGTCTAGATGTAAGAGGTTAACAACTTTGTCCGTGGTGCCACACATCCTAATGAGTTAGTTGTTACATGATTAATTTAATCGGGTAACAATGAAACATAGTTAGTGGATTAAATAAATAACAGTCATCAGATGAATGAAAGTCAAAGACAAATCAAATCAAAAATCAAATCACATTTTATTTGTCACATGCGCTGAATACAACAGGTGTAGGTAGACCTTACAGTGAAAATAGAAAAATAACTAAATAGCAAATAATTAAAGAGCAACATAAAGTAGCAAGGCTATATACAGGGGGTACCGGTACAGAGTCAATGTGCGGGGGCACAGGTTAGTTGAGGTGATTGGGGTAATATGTACATGTAGGTAGAGGTAAAGTGACTACGCATAGATAATAAACAGAGAGTAGTAGCAGCGTAAAAAATGGGGGTGTGGGAGGGGGGCAATGCAAATAGTCTGGGTAGCCATTTGATTAGCTGTTCAGTAGTCTAATGGCTTGGGGGTAGAAGCTGTTAAGAAGCCTTTTGGACCTAGACTTGGTGCTCCGTTACCACTTGCCATGCGGTAGCAGAGAGAACAGTCTATGACTAGGGTGGCTGGAGTCTTTGGCAATTTTTAGGGCCTTCATCTGACACCACCTGGTATAGAGATCCTGGATGGCAGGAAGCTTGGCCCCAATGATGTACTGGGTCGCTCGCACTACCCTCTGTAGTGCCTTGCGGTCGGAGGCCGAGCAGTTGCCATATCAAGCAGTGATGCAACCAGTCAGAATGCTCTCAATGATGCAGCTGTATAACTTTTTGGGGATCTGAGGACCCATACCAAATCGTGGAGTAGTCATTGTCGTGCCCTCTTCATGACTGTCTTGGTGTGTTTGGACCATGATAGTTTGTTGGTGATGTGGACCGTCAGGAAGTCCAGGATCCAGTTGCAGAGTGAGGTGTTTAGTCCCAGTGTCCTTAGCTCAGTGATGAGCTTTGAGGGCACTATGGTGTTGAACGATGAAGCTGTAGTCAATGAATAGCATTCTCACGTAGATGTTCCTTTTGACCAGGTGGGAAAGGGCAATGTGAAGTGCAATAGAGATTGCATCATCTGTGGATCATTGGGGCAGTATGCAAATTGGAGTGGTACTAGGGTTTCTGGGATAATGGTGTTGATATGGTTCATGACCAGCATTTCAAAGCACTTCATGGCTACAGATATGAGTGCTACAGGTCAGTAGTCATTTAGGCAGGTTACCTTGGTGTTCTTGGGCGGTCTGCTTGAAATATGTTGGTATTACAGACTCGGTCAGGGACAGGTTGAAAATGTCAGTGAAGACACTTACCAGTTGGTCAACGCATGCTCGGAGTACACATCCTGATAATCTGTCTGGCCCTGCGGCCTTGTGAATTTTGACCTGTTTAAAGGTCTTACATCGGCTACGGAGAGCGTGATCACACAGTCGTCCAGAACAGCTGATTCTCTCATGCATGCTTCAGTTTTGCTTGCTCGAAGCGAGCATAGAAGTCATTTAGCTCGTCTGGTAGGCTTGTGACACTGGGCAGCTCGCGGCTGTGCTTCCCTTTGTAGTCTGTAATAGTTTGCATGCCCTGCCACATCCGATGAGCATCGGAGCTGGTGTAGTACGATTCAATCTTAGCCCAGTATTGACGCTATGCCGGAGGGCATAGCGCGATTTCTTATAAGCGCCCAGGTTAGAGTCACGTTCCATGAAATCGGCAGCTCTACCCTTTAGCTCAGTGCGTATGTTGCCTGTAATCCATGGCTTCTGGTTGGGTTATGTACGTACGGTCACTGTGGGGACAACGTCATCGGAGCACTTATTGATGAAGGCAGTGACTGATGTGGTTAACTCCTCAATGCCATCGGAAGAATCCCGGAACATATCCCAGGCTGTGCTAGCAAAACAGTCCTGTAGCTTAGCATCTGCGTTATCTGACCACTTCCGTATTGAGTGAGTCTCTGATACTTCCTGCTTTAGTTTTTGCTTGTAAGCAGGAATCAGGAGGATAGAGTTATGGGCAGATTTGCCAAATGGAGGCGAAGGAGAGCTTTGTACATGTCTCTGTGTGTGGAGTAACGGTGGTTATGAGTTTCTTTCCATCTGGTTGCACATGTAACACACTGTAGAAATGAGGTAAAACGGATTTAAGTTTCCCTACATTAAAGTCCCCGGCCACTAGGAGCACCACCTCTGGATGAGCATTTTCTTGTTTGCTTATGTCCTTATACAGCTCGTTGAATGCGGTCTTAGTGACAGCGTTGGTTTGTGGTGGTAAATAGACAGCTACGAAAAATGTAGATGAAAACTCTCTTGGTAAATAGTGTGGTCTACAGCTTATCATGATATACTCTATCTCAGGCAAGCAAAACCTTGAGACTTTGTTAATATCAGATTTTGTGCACCAGCTGTTATTTACAAATAAACACAGACGGCCACCCCTTGTCTTACCGGAAACCCAGCCAGCTGTATGTTATCCATGTCGTTGTTCAGCCACGAGTCGGTGAAACATAAGATATTACAGTTTTTAATGTCCCGTTGGTAGGATAGTCTTGATCGGAGCTCATCCATTTTATTATCCAATGATTGTATGTTGGCTAATAGAACTGATGGTAGAGGCGGATTACCCACTCGCCGTCGCATCATTGCAAGGCACCCCGACCTACTTCCCCGATATCTCCGTCTGTTCTTCATGCGAATGACGGGGATTTGGGCCTTGTCGGGTGTCTGAAGTTAATCCTTTGCATTCAACTTGTTAAAGAAAACATTTCATCCTGTATGATGTGTGAAATCGCTGTCCTGATATCCAGAAGCTCTTTCAGTCATCAGAGACGGTGGCAGAAACATTATGTGCAAAATAAGTTACTAATAACACAAAAAAAACACACACAATAGCACAATTGGCTAGGAACCTATAAAACGGCAGCCATCTTCTCCGGCGCCATCTCGCTAAACCATAGTATAGTTTCTTATTTTTGTTTAGTTTCGTTACGTGATTTCTCAACTTACTGTATGTTTGCCAGTCTGCTGTGTTGTTAGACTTATTTGCTAATCCTTTTGCCTCATCCATCTCAGCCATACAGTTTTTCAATTCATCATCTATCCATGGGGATTTGGTAGTTCTAACAGTCAGTTCTTGATGGGGACATGCCTATCAGTAACCGGAAGAAGCAGTTTCACATCAAACCAGCAAATATTCTTCACATCTTCGACATAGGAATCATTGCAAAATGATCATTGTATGATCATTTAAACACAATTTTTGGTTGGTCTCATGACCGACTATGAATGAAACAGATTGACTATTGGCCCTGTCCTCCTAGTTATTTGGGAGTCAATTTTAGCATTTAATTGGCCTGATTTGGGCTACAATATTTTGTGTGATCAAGTTAATTCATTTCCATTATATTTTTGCCCAGTGTAAATATGACACACCGATGTTTTCCAATACAGCTGCCTAAATAAATTCCACCTTAGCACTTGAAGTTCTGCTTCCACACGTGTGTGCCTTACCATCTCCTTTGGACACCAGGTCCCGGTACATTCTTATCAATGCAACAGTAAAAGACCATTTGTTCATTGATTCATTATATGTGTTGTTGAGTGTACTATACTGTTTATACTGTTACTTGGCCTTTGATCATCCCCTCTTCTTTTTTTTCCCTCTTGGCAGTTTATAACCAGGCAATCTGTTTGTGGTCCTAACTTATGGATGTCCACTAAACAATCTTTCTTGTTACCCAAATGGCGCATTAATCAAGTTAACGTCCCACATCGAAGTGTCTCTTCCCCTCTCACTCTGTCTCCCTATACACCCTTCCCATCCTCCCCTCCCATCCCATCCTCCCCCATTTTGGTATATTAATCCAGCCCTTGAGAAAAGCTCAATTGTTTCAGCAGAAGAGCCCCGTAAAGTGCCATTAAAGATGTATCACTGCATTGGCTAATGTTTTCTTTGCCCATTGTTGAGCACTTCCAGGACGAGAAGAATAACTGATTCCTTTCCAGGCCATTTGCAGTCATTTTTCTACCCTCCCCCACTCCACCCTTCTCCTTTCCCCAAACTCTTGCTCCGCTTTCCTCCAGGAGTCACAGCTCATCAGAGCTCCGACTGCATGAGGATTTATTTAGGAACGGGGGACCCAGACCCGCGGCAGCATTTTTTATTATTTAGTTTCTTTAGACACCATTCCTTGTTCTTCTGTGCGTAATGCCCCCCGACTTGTGCTATTACGGCTCATGATTACTGAACCAAAATCCATCTTGTCGAAATGGGCTTCTGAAGAAGAAACAAGGAAACGTTTCTGTTCTGTAAATTGTATCTTCTCCCGGGCGACTCTCTTTCCCACAGTTTCTGTGTCTTCGCCTTTGTCTCGAACTCAGCCAAGAATGTTGAAGTAAAGATGGGCCCCTCGCTGTATTTTGTGCTGCCATTTGTATCGTGTGTACAAACAGCAGACATACTAACTCATCCTTCATCCTGTCTCAACCTAATCACCGATAGTGGAGATGGAACCGTGGGCCATGCATTGTGTGTTAGAAGCTTCAATGTCGATGAGTTTACCAGGAATTGAAGTCACAGCTGGGTAAGTTTTCAGTTTAGCCACAGTTGTTCTTCAACTTGTCTTCACGAGCCGTGGAGGAGGCAGAACGCCTAGGGATTCAAGGAACACAGTGTTATAGTACTTATTTATGTGTATGATGGGGCTTGCCAACAACCACAACAATAATTAAACAATGTACTGAAAAACACTCAACAATCATCCAACTAACCCTGGAACGTGGTGTAATTCCTGTGTAGATTCATACTATGACAGAATAATATGGATAATTCGGTTCACTCACAATACATTTCAGATATCATGGCAGTTGAGAAAAAAGACATACAGTATATCACCATTTGGACATTGGAACTCTGCAAAGCAATCCCAACAAAATGAGAAGAGACACAGTTCACAGTGTTAATGGCTTTTCTCCCGCCAGTGAACAAACAAACACACACAGACAAGAGAGGAAAGGGGGATGAAAGCAGAGTGGCAAGGGAGGGGCGAAGAGCAAGGGTCACTGGACGGGGTGATGAATGACTACAAAGGCAAGGAGGAATCAAATTGCAAATGAGCCTGAGCCAAAGAGCACTTGTCTCCCTGTATACATGTTTGAAGCTGGAAGAGAAAGAGGAGGATTGAGGGAGGAAGAGTGAGTGAGATGGGGGATAGAGACAAAAGGGGAGGGATGGAAGAGAGAATATAGTAGACGGTTGCTGTCAAAAAGTGATTCAGGAGTTTTTCCTGTTTCCTGTGTTTGACCTGTTAATGACATCCTGCCCGGATGTTCTCACAATATTTAGTGTGTGATTATGTAACTTGATAGTGAAGCTGTTTCTTTGAAGTAAAGCAAGTTTGAAATAAAAAAGTGACATATATAGGGAAGGTAATCAGGGAGGTGATGGAGTCCAGGTGAGTCTGATGACGTGCAGGTGCTCGTAACGATGGTGACAGGTGTGCGCCATAACGAGCAGCCAAGTGACCTAGAGGCCGGAAAGGGAGCACAAGTGACAGCCCGTGACCTCTATGGGCTGCCACAGCTAATGCAGCACTAACACTTCTGTAGCTTGTCAACTATGTGTCTGTCTATCCCTGTTCTCTCCCATCTGCACAGGCCATACAAACGCTGCACACCGCGTGGCCGCTGCCACTCTAACCTGGTGGTCCCAGCGCGCATGACCCACGTGGAGTTCCAGGTCTCCGGCAGCCTCTGGAACTGCTGGTCTGCGGCCAACAAGGCTGAGTTCATCTCAGCCTATGCTACCCTCCAGTCCCTAGACTTCCTGGCGCTGACGGAAACATGGATTACCACAGATAACACTGCTACTCCTACTGCTCTCTCCTCGTCTGCCCACGTATTCTCGCATACCCCTAGAGCATCGAGCCAGCGGGGTGGTGGCACTGGAATCCTCATCTCTCCCAAGTGGACATTCTCTCTTTCTTCCCTGACCCATCTGTCTATCTCCTCATTTGAATTCCATGCTGTCACAGTTACCAGCCCTTTCAAGCTTAACATCCTTATCATTTATCGCCCTCCAGGTTCCCTTGGAGAGTTCATCAATGAGCTTGACGCCTTGATAAGTTCCTTTCCTGAGGATGGCTCACCTCTCACAGTTCTGGGTGACTTTAACCTCCCCACGTCTACCTTTGACTCATTCCTCTCTGCCTCCTCCTTTCCACTCCTCTCCTCTTTTGACCTCACCCTCTCACCTTCCCCCCCTACTCACAAGGCAGGCAATACGCTTGACCTCATCTTTAATGGAGGAAACCTCGCCTCCCTGCGGACCTGGCATCCTTTCACTCCCTCCTCTCTACATTCTCCTCTTCTGTCTCTGCTGCTAAAGCCACTTTCTACCACTCTAAATTCCAAGCATCTGCCTCTAACCCTAGGAAGCTCTTTGCTACCTTCTCCTCCCTCCTGAATCCTCCTCCCCCTCCCCCCCTCCTCCCTCTCTGCGGATGACTTCGTCAACCATTTTGAAAAGAAGGTTGACGATATCCGATCCTCGTTTGCTAAGTCAAACGACACCGCTGGTCCTGCTCACACTGCCCTACCCTGTGCTTTGACCTCTTTCTCCCTCTCTCTCCAGATGAAATCTCGCGTCTTGTGATGGCCGGCCGCCCAACAACCTGCCCACTTGACCCTATCCCCTCCTCTCTTCTCCAGACCATTTCCGGAGACCTTCTCCCCTACCTCACCTCGCTCATCAACTCATCCTTGACCGCTGGCTACGTCCCTTCCGTCTTCAAGAGAGCGAGAGTTGCACCCCTTCTGAAAAAACCTACACTCAATCCCTCCCATGTCAACAACTACAGACCAGTATCCCTTCTTTCTTTTCTCTCCAAAACTCTTGAACGTGCCGTCCTTGGCCAGCTCTCCTGCTATCTCTCTCAGAATGACCTTCTTGATCCTAATCAGTCAGGTTTCAAGACTGGGCATTCAACTGAGACTTCTCTTTTCTGTGTCACGGAGGCTCTCCGCACTGCTAAAGCTAACTCTCTCTCCTCTGCTCTCATCCTTCTAGACCTATCTGCTGCCTTTGATACTGTGAACCATCAGATCCTCCTCTCCACCCTCTCCGAGTTGGGCATCTCCGGCGCGGCCCACGCTTGGATTGCGTCCTACCTGACAGGTCGCTCCTACCAGGTGGCGTGGCGAGAATCTGTCTCCGCACCATGCGCTCTCACCACTGGTGTCCCCCAGGGCTCTGTTCTAGGCCCTCTCCTATTCTCGCTATACACCAAGTCACTTGGCTCTGTCATATCCTCACATGGTCTCTCCTATCATTGCTATGCAGACGACACACAATTAATCTTCTCCTTTCCCCCTTCTGATAACCAGGCGGCGAATCGCATCTCTGCATGTCTGGCAGACATATCAGTGTGGATGACGGATCACCACCTCAAGCTGAACCTCGGCAAGACGGAGCTGCTCTTCCTCCCGGGGAAGGACTGCCCGTTCCATGATCTCGCCATCACGGTTGACAACTCCCTTGTGTCCTCCTCCCAGAGTGCTAAGAACCTTGGCGTGATCCTGGACAACACCCTGTCGTTCTCCACTAACATCAAGGCGGTGACCCGATCCTGTAGGTTCATGCTCTACAACATTCGCAGAGTACGACCCTGCCTCACACAGGAAGCGACGCAGGTCCTAATCCAGGCACTTGTCATCTCCCGTCTGGATTACTGCAACTCGCTGTTGGCTGGGCTCCCTGCCTGTGCCATTAAACCCCTACAACTCATCCAGAACGCCGCAGCCCGTCTGGTGTTCAACCTTCCCAAGTTCTCTCACGTCACCCCGCTCCTCCGCTCTCTCCACTGGCTTCCAGTTGAAGCTCGCATCCGCTACACGACCATGGTGCTTGCCTACGGAGCTGTGAGGGGAACGGCACCTCCATACCTTCAGGCTCTGATCAGGCCCTACACCCAAACAAGGGCACTGCGTTCATCCACCTCTGGCCTGCTGGCCCCCCTACCTCTGAGGAAGCACGGTTCCCGCTCAGCCCAGTCCAAACTATTCGCTGCTCAGGCACCCCAATGGTGGAACAAGCTCCCTCACGACGCCAGGACAGCGGAGTCAATCACCACCTTCCGGAGACACCTGAAACCCCACCTCTTTAAGGAATACCTGGGATAGGATAAAGTAATCCTTCTAACCCCCCCCCCCTTAAAAGATTTAGATGCACTATTGTAAAGTGGTTGTTCCACTGGATATCATAAGGTGAATGCACCAATTTGTAAGTCGCTCTGGATAAGAGCGTCTGCTAAATGACTTAAATGTAAATGTAATGATCTTCATCAGATGACAATCCTAGGACATTATGTTATACAATACATGCATGTTTTGTTCAATCAAGTTCATATTTATATCAAAAAACAGCTTTTTACATTAGCATGTGACGTTCAGAACTAGCATACCCACCGTAAACTTCCGGTGAATTTACTAAATTACTCACGATAAACGTTCACAAAAAACATAACAATTATTTTAAGAATTATAGATACAGAACTCCTTTATGCACTCGCTATGTCCGATTTTAAAATAGCTTTTCGGTGAAAGCACATTTTGCAATATTCTGAGTAGATAGCCCGGCCATCACAGGCTAGCTATTTTGACACCCACCAAGTGTGGTACTCACCAAACTCCGATTTACTATTAGAAAAGTTTGATTACCTTTGCTGTTCTTCGTCAGAATGCACTCCCAGGACTTCTACTTCAATAACAAATGTTGGTTTGGTTCCAAATAATCCATAGTTATATCCAAATAGCGGCGTTTTGTTCGTGCGTTCAAGACACTATCCGAAGGGTAAAGAAGCGTTTCGTGACAAAAAAATTGTAAATTTTCCATTACCGTACTTCGAAGCATGTCAAACGCTGTTTAAAATCAATTTTTATGCTATTTTCCTCGTAGAAAAGGGATAATATTCCGACCGGGAATCGTTGTTTACGTTCAAAGAGAGAGAAAGTAAACATGGTGTCGGCTCGTGCACGCGCCTCCAGTCTCATTGTTCTCAGATCGACCACTATCCAAATGCGCTAATGTTTTTCAGCCAGGGCCTGCAAAGCCACCATTCATCGTTCTGGCGCCTTCTGAGAGCCTATGGGAGCATTAGAAAATGTCACGTTATGCCAGAGATCCCCTGTTTTGGTTAGAGATGATCAAGAAGGCCAATAAATAGTCAGAGAGAACGCTACCTGTTTGGAATCTTCTCAGGTTTTGGCCTGCCAAATGAGTTCTGTTATTCTCACAGACACCATTCAAACAGTTTTAGAAACTTTAGGGTGTTTTCTATCCAAATCAAACAATTATATGCATTTTCTAGTTACTGGGCAGGAGTAGTAACCAGATTAAATCAGGTACGTTTTTTTATCCGGCCGTGCAAATACTGCCCCCTATCCCCAACAGGTTAAAGAATAACCAGGCATCATCTACTGACGGGATGAGGTCAATGTCATTCCAGGATACCCCGGCCAGGTCGATTAGAAAGGCCTGCTCGCACAAGTGTTTTAGGGAGCATTTGACAGTGATGAGGGGTGGTCGTTTGGTCGCAGACCCATTACGGATGCAGGCAGTGAGGCAGTGATCGCTGAGATCTTGATTGAAAACAGCAGAGGTGTATTTGGAGGGTGAGTTAGTTAGGATGATATCTACGAGGGTGCCCGTGTTTACGGATATGGGGTTGTACCTGGTAGGTTCATTGAACATTTGTGTGAGATTGAGGGCATCAAGCTTAGATTGTAGGATGGCCGGGGTGTTAAGCATGTCCCAGTTTATGTCACCTAGTAGCACGAGCTCAGAAGATAGAGGTGGAGCAATCAATTCACATATGGTGTCGAGGGCACAGCTGGGGGCAGAGGGTGGTCTATAGCAAGCGGCAACAGTGAGAGACTTGTTTCTGGAAAGGTGAATTTTTAGAAGTAGAAGCTCGACTTGTTTGGTTAAAGACTTGGATAGTAATACAGATCTCTGCAGGCTATCTTTGCAGTAGATTGCAACACCGCCCCCTTTGGCAGTTCTATCTTGGCGGAAAATGTTATAGTTAGGGATGGAGATTTCAGGGTTTTTGGTGGTTTTCCTAAGCCAGGATTCAGACATGGCTAAGACATCCATGTTGACAGAGTGTGCTAAAGCAGTAAAACGAACTTAGGGAGTAGGCTTCTAATGTTAACATGCATGAAACCAAGGCTTTTACCGTTACAGCAATGCCTTAGACCACTGTGCCACTATGGAGCAAATGTAATGGCATTGAAAATGTTTGAGTTAGTGGATGCTCTCTTTTTATAGACCCAACACAGGCAGAGTTTTGTTAAACTAAGGAAGTGTATTATACCAATGGATTCTACGGATATTGATTCAAACGAGGCCCCAGTAGGGTCAACCCCTGAAAAGAACGAGTATGCTGTTGTTACATTAACCACTCCCCCCGCGCCCAAAGGAAGGGTTCAACAATAAAAGGTGTTCCCATCTCTCTCTGGTTCTTCATTTCATCATATATCATGGATATTCACATACCGTGTGAGGACTCCATTACAGAGTGGGTACCAACCCCAACGGACGAGGATATGCGTCACAGCCCTCATTTCTACTCACCCCATTCATTCCCTCCTACACCCCCTACATATACAAAGCATGAGGATGTGTTTGATGGGGTGGTCAGTACTATTTTTGTGGATACCATCAAGGCCTTTGTAGCCACACTTTTAAATGTGGTGAGTGGAGAGTATATAAGAGAAAAATGCCAAGGTTGTAAGATCTATCATCCCAGCCAGTGACGACATTCTTGTTTATAGGACCCACCCAAGTACTTCTTCTTCAACCACTGTGATGAACTGGTGAAAAGACTGTGGTCCGATCGGGTTTATAAAATCGATAGTCAGAGCCCTGGAGTCTGTGGGTCTAGTGCCATCTATTCCTAAGGTTTATGGGGTAACAGAGGCTTTTCTACATGAACTGAAGGAGGCGATCTTCATCCTTGAGAAACTCAAAGAAATCAAGCATTCACTGGTGAACGATAACAAAGACAAGAAAGCTTTGGTGGCGGATGTGGTGACTTTGTCTCAATAAACCCCAAGAAACCATCTTTTTTTTATTGCATATAAAGTAATGGGGAATATGTTAGAGAGAATAAAAAAATATATATTTTGAGAGAATTTAGTGGCCAATGCTTCGTTCTACACTTTCAACAATAAAGACATTAATGCAGAGCGTGTGTTAAAAATGGAAAAAATCATGAGTCATGTAAGACAAACAGATAAGACTACAATGGTCACAACTGGTCTCACGTCTTGTGGGTACAATTCTGAAGAACTAGAAACATCCTTGTTTAAGATTTTAGTTTTTTTTTTTAACCATCACGTATCATATTTTTGGTTTATATACTTATATAAACACATGTATGTGTTTTAAAAATTCAGAGATATCAGCCTGTAAATGTAAACCAAGTATACCATGTATTGCATGCATTGGTCATCGAGAAAACAATTATTCATCTCTTGCTCCGTATCATAAACTGTATGGATACGTAATACATAAAAATGAATGCAAAAATAAAATGCAAAAATTAAAATTAAATGTTCTCGTTATTTGAAATGGGTGCATTATTGTTATTGCCATCAAAGAGGCAAGAAGGATGGCTGAGCAGCTGATGAAAAAAATGTATAATACCCCTCTAACCCAGGGTTTTTTGGTGGAAATGAGAGGTTCCAGAGAGCTATAGCTGAAGAAACAGGCAGCAGGCTAAGCGATGATCAAGTGATACAGGGGTTAATGCAGAGTGTGTGTTAAATATGTAAAAAAAAATCATGCCTGTGTATATTCTCTGATGGAGAAAGGAAGGTGTGGTGAGGGAGGGAGAGAGAGAGAGAGTGAGACAGCAAGAGTGAGTGAGTGAGGATGAGTGATTGTGAGGGAGATGAGCCCGAGAGGTGGAGGGGGAGAGAATGGTGTGTAAAAAGAGAATGAGGGAATGAGGGAACTCAATGGAGCGATGGAGAGGTAGACCAGAGGGAGGGAGTGATTGGAAGGCGCTGAAAAAGATGTCAATATGATATCTTAATTTCCTCGTTTTCCATCACGTCAACCAGATGAGATGTGATGAGGACAGGCGCAGGGCAGGCGGGGCCCCCACACGTTGGGGGTCTCAATCTCTCTTCCTCTCATCCCTCTTTCCTCCTCTCCACCAGCCACCCATGGAGCAGGTTCTGTCATCACAATGGCTGTCATCACAATGGCTTTGTAGGCCGTCATTGTAAATAAGAATTTGTTCTTAACTGAATTGCCTAGTTAAATAAAGGTTAAATAAAACATTTATAAAAAATATCCCAACCAAAAAAAAGGAATATGGATACGTAATCTAAAGTCCCCTGATGTTCCTTTGAAGAGGAAATGGTTTTCCTATATTTTGCAGATGATACAGTGTGTGTACATACAAATCTTGATTAGTGTCATTCACTTCTTCTGGTGGCAATACTGTTTGCTCTGTGTATTTTGTTCAGATTTTCGGTGTCTTAGTCTACAGTGTATCTATTTGTAATTGTAATGAGCTGTAATGAAGGTAAACCATGTATTATTGCACAATACATTTGTTCATGATGGGATGTGGTGTAAACTACTTCAAGAATAATTTTCACTCAATGTGCCAGATATAGGCATGTCACTCTTTTATTGTTTACTTTCTTCGCCCATTACTTGTACGTTTATCACCCATAACCAAAATAAAGTTAAATAAAGCTCTATCATGTAAAAGTATTTGATGAATTCCAAGCTTTGGTAATTCAAAAAGGTTGTATCCAAACACGTATAATTTTCCCTTTTGTGATGATGACATAACCTATATGGTGCGGTGAGTGACAGACGATGCAAATTCACACAAACAACGGAGAATGGCTGTATGAACTCAATTAAGCTTGAACTGTATTTTAAGCTTGAACTGTACACCAACACTGAGTGGCCTTGTCAAGAGGTACGGATAGGGTTGCCGAAGGAGGGGATATTACTGGAAACTTTTAAGTTTACCAGCAAACTACCAGAATGATGGTGTCTTTCAAGATTTTATGTAATATATTACAAGACGTCTAGTGGCCCTTTTGTGTACTTGATATTATGTGAATTTTTTTTAAATATAAGAAATAATGAAATAAATCATAATAATAATTAAAATTAAATAATTAAATAAATTGATGGACAAAGCTGCAAAACATTATCCGACATATAAACCTTCAACTTAGTGAATACCATTGGTGTTTAAAATTTGGCTTTCAGCATGAAATATCATTAACGTTATATACAGTGCATTTGGAAAGTATTCATACCCTTGTACTTTTTCCACATTTTGTTACGTTACAGCCTTACTCTAAAATGGATTTAAAAGTTTTTTTCCCTCATCAATCTACACACAATAACCCATAATGACAAAGCATAAACAGGTTTTTAGAAATGTTGGGAAATGTATTAAACATAACAAACGGAAATATCACATTTACATAATTATTCAGACCCTTTACCCAGTACTTTGTTGAAGCACCTTTGGCAGCGATTACAGCCTCGACTTTTCTTGGGTGTGATGCTACAAGCTTGGCACACCTGTATTTGGGGAGTTTCTACCATTCTTCTCTGCAGATCCTCTCAAGCTCTGTCAGGTTGGATAGGGAACATCGCTGCACAAATGTTTGATCGGCTTTGGCTGGGCCACTCAAGGACATTCAGAGACTTGTCCCAAAATTCCCACTACATTGTCTTGGCTGCGTGCTTAGGGTTGTTGTCCTGTTGGAAGGTGAACCTTCACCCCAGTCTGAGGTCCTAAGCACTCTGGAGAAGGTTTTCATCAAGGACCTCTCTGTACTTTGCTCCGTTCATCTTTCCCTCGATCCTGACTAGTTTCCCAGTCCCAGCCGCTGAAAAACATCCCCACCGGATGATGCTGCCACCACCATGCTTCACCGTAGGGATGGTGCCAGGTTTCCTCCAGATGTGACGCTTGGCATTTAGGCCAAAGAGTTCAATCTTGGTTTCATCAGACCAGAGAATCTTGTTTCTCATGGTCTGAGAGCCCTTTAGGTGCCTTTTTGCAAACTCCAAGTGAGCTGTCATTTGCCTTTTGCTGAGGAGTTGCTTCCATCTTGCCACTCTACCATAAAGGCCTGATTGATGGAGTACTGCAAAGATCGTTGTCCTTCTGGAAGGTTCTCTACTAGAAACTGATGGACAATATGGACACAGATATAACAGATGAATCCTACAGTGCCATCAGAAAGTATTCACACCCCTTTACTTTTTTACAAATTCTGTTGTTACAAGATGCGATTAAATTGGATTTAATTGTAATTTTTGGCCAATGATATACAGAAAATAGCCATGTCAAAGTGAGAAAAAAAATTGTAATGTTTGTAAGAAAAAAAAATGTAAATCTAAAACACTAACATATCTTGAATAGATAAGCATTCAACCCCCTTAGTCAATACATGTTAGAATCACCTAAGGCAGTGATTACAGCTGTGAGTCTTTCTGGGTACGTCTCTAAGCGCTTTGCACACCTGGATTGTACAATATTTGGACATTATTCTGAAAATAAATTCTTCAAGCTCTGTCATTTTCAAGTCAATTTAAGTCAAAACTGTAACTAGGCCACTCAAGAACATTCAATGTCGTCTTGGTAAGCAACTCCAGTGTTGTTATTTGGCCATGCATTTTAGGTTATTGTCCTGCTGAAATGTGGATTTGTCTCCCAGTATCTGTTGGAAAGCAGTCTGAAACAGGTTTTCCTCTAGTATTTTGCCTGTGCTTAGCTCTATTCCGTTTCTTTTTATCCCCCCAAAAAATCCCTAGTTCATGCTGATGACAAGCATACCCATAACATGATGCAGCCACCACCATTCTTGAAAATAATGAAGAGTGGTACGCGCCACGGGATTACACTGGCTGTTGAGTAGGTGGGCGTCCCACTGGCCCAGATAGGTTAACGTCACCATTGGCCTCATGTTGAAATCCCTGAGTGTGTTCGTGTCATGGGTGTCGTAGGGATTAGACCAAAACGCAGCGGGAACGTGTAAACTCATCTTCTTATTTTATTAAAGAAGGAAAACAACAGAAACACGTATACAAAAACAACAAACGACACTAAACAGTCCCGTCAGGTGCACAAACACCCCTCTTAAATAGGACCTTTAATTAGAAGCAACGAGGAGCAGCTGCTTCCATTTGAAGGTCAACCCAATAAACACCACATAGAAATAGACTAACAAGAACATAGCCCAACAAACCCCGAAACACTCTAAACAAACACCCCCTGCCACGCCCTGACCAAACTACATTAACAAACAACCTCTTTTACTGGACAGGGCAGTACCCCCCCCCCCCCCCCAACGGTGCAGACCCCGGAAGCACCTCACATAAAAATAAGCACAAAAAAATAAACCCCTAAACAAAAAATAATCCTAACTAAAGGGAGGGAAGGCCACCGTCACCGACGGTTCTTGTGCTACACCCCCCTCCCCAACCTCCTACTACGGAGGTGGCTCAGGCTCCGGCCTTACTCCCCAACCTAATCTGTCCACCCCCGCTAAATGCTTATTATATTTTACCCCTCCCGAAGTCTCTGGACTAAGGCGCGTCGCTGAAGACCTCGGGCTGATGCACGTCGCTGGATACCTCGGACTGGAGGGCAACTCTGGGAGCTCCGGACCGGAGGGCGACTCTGGCTGCGCCGGTTCCGGACCGGAGGGCGACTCTGGCTGCGCCGGTTCCGGACCGGAGGGCGACTCTGGCTGCGCCGGTTCCGGACCGGAGGGCGACTCTGGCTGCGCCGGTTCCGGACCGGAGGGCGACACTGTCGGTTCCGGACCGTGGGTCGTCTCTGTCGGCTCCGGACCGTGGGCCGTCTCTGTCGGCTCCAAACTGTGGGCCATCTCTAGATGGGGCACTGTCGCCGGAAACTCTGGACGGGGCACTGTCGCCGGACACTCTGGACGGGGCACTGTCCTCGGAAGCTCTGGACGGGGCCTGCGCACTGAAGGCCTGATGTGTGGGGCTGGCTTAGGATGCGCCAGACTAGGGACACGCACCACAGGGCTAGTGCGAGGAGCAGGAGCAGGACGAGCTGGACTGGGCTGACGCACTGGAGGCCTGGTGCGTGGGGCTGGCTTTGGAGGCGCCAGACTAGAGACACACACCTCAGGGCTAGTGCGAGGAGCAGGAACTGGATACACCGGGCCATGAATAGGCATTGGAGGTCAGGAGCGCACCTCCTGCACAACCCGTCCTGGCTGGATGCTAATAGTAGCCCTGCACGAGCGGAGTGCTGGCACAGGGCGAACTGGGCTGTGCAGAGGCCTGATGGCTGCCGTGCGCAGAGCAGGCATAGGGTAGCCTGGGCCTAGGAGGCGCACTGGTGGCCAGAAGTGCTGCGCAGGCATCCTTCTTCCAGGCTGGATGCCCACTCTAGCACGCCACTTGCGAGGGGCTGGGATCGCTTGCACCGGACTGTGCGTGCGCATGGGCGAGATCATACGCACTTCCGCATACACCGGCGCTCTTCTGATCCGCTGCTCCCCATAATAAGCACGGGGAGTTGGTTCAGGTCTACTGCCTGCCCTAGCCAATGTCCCCGTGTGCCCCCCCCAAAAAATCTTGGGGCTGCCTCTCAGGCTTCCTTGCTAGCCGTATCCCAGCATAGCGTTCTCTGTCCTCTCCAGCCTTCCTCCATGGTCCTTCTCCCGCTAGTATCTACTCCCAAGTCCAAAACTCCTTATAGCTCTGCTGCTGCTCCTTCCTACGCTGCTTGGTTCGTTGGTGGTGGGTAGTTCTGTCACGGGTGTCGTAGGGATTAGACCAAAATGCAGCGGGAACTCATCTTCTTATTTTATTAAAGAAGGAAAACAACAGAAACTCGTATACAAAAACAACAAACGACACTAAACAGTCCCGTCAGGTGCACAAACACAAATCAGGAAATAACTACCCACAAATCCAATAGAAAAAACACCCCTCTTAAATAGGACCTTCAATTAGAAGCAACGAGGAGCAGCTGCTTCCAATTGAAGGTCAACCCAATAAACACCACATAGAAATAGACATACGAGACCTAACATAGAAATAGACTAAGAAGAAGATAGCCCAACAAACCCCGTAATACTCTAAACAAACACCCCCTGCCACACCCTGACCAAACTACAATAACAAACAACCTCTTTTACTGGTCAGGATGTGACAGTTCGTTCCTCTCTGGCAATTGAGTTTGGAAGGACGCCTGTATCTTTGTAGTGACTGTGTGTATTAATACACCATCTAAAGGGTAATTAATAACTTCACAATGCTCAAAGGGATATTCAATGTCTGCTTTTTTTTGCACCCTTCTTTGCGAGGCATTGGAAAACCTGCCTGATCTTTGTGGTTGAATCTGTGTTTGAAATTCACTGCTCAACTGAGGGACCTAACATACTCTTGTATGTGTGGGGTACAGAGATGAGGTAGTCATTCAAAAATCATGTTAAATCTAATATTGCACACACAATCTAATATTAAATCCATGCAACATGTTATGTGACTTCTTAAGCAAATGTTTACTTCTGAACTTATGTAGGCTTGCCATAACAAAGTGGTGGAATACTTATTGACTCAAGACAATTCAGCTTTTCATTTGCAATTAATTTGTAATAATACTAATAATTAACTTTGACATTATGGGGTCTTGTGTGTAGGCCAGTGACCCAACATCTCAATTGAATCCAATTTCAATTCAGGCTGTAATACAACAAAATGTGGAAAAAGTCAAGGGAGTGAATACTTTCTGAAGGCACTACCTATACACTACCGTTCAAAAGTTTGGGGTCACTTAGAATTGTCCTTGTTTTTGAAAGAAAAGCAAATGTCTTGTCCATTAAAATAACATCAAATTGATCAGAAATACAGTGTAGACATTGTTAATGTTGTAAATTACTATTGTAGCTGGATATTTGGTTAAAACCAAAAAACAATTTTATCTTTCAATGTAGAACTATGCTTAAGGTTATAATTTTGAATGCTGCTTCCAAACTTCTTCCAACCATTCTGTATTATTGCAAATGTCTTGTTTTAGGAGTGGGAGAATGTATTTTCTTGCTGGGAGCCAGTCCAATTTGATGATGAGGGTCCAATCCCAAACCTCCTCCTCCCCCAAGAAATCCTACTGACTCTCCCTTGTGATCTGAAATTAAAGGTGTGAAACAGGGTAGAGTCCTGCATTGGGTCGGATACCCGCCAACTAATCAGCTGGTGGAAGGAATTAAAACATTCTTTCAACCCACGGGTTGGCTTGCGGTTCAGAACAATTATATTGCAGTCGGAAAACATTTTAAATCACGATAATAAATGTTTTACAAACCCAGGAGCTTGTTGAGTTGAATTGCGTTGTGAATTCCATTAGGCTATGTGAGTGGTGAGGCAGACATACTGTAGCCCAGGCCTAGGCTATCATCCACATAGTGAGAGTGGAGCAGGTTGCTGAAACATTCTTAATTTGTTCATGTGCTGAGCTTATGTTCCCTTCTGTCACGTTACAATACGTTGCCAAGTTTATTTTCCCTGACTTGTAGCTCACGTATAAATGACTAACGTAACAGGAGAAATACAAATACATTTTGTGGTGGTCGAATACACCATCATGGAAACAGGTGCTGAGCGAATTAAATCCCCGGTTTGAACGGATTTTGGAGTCACTGTGGACAAGGAGGACATTAGAACAACAACCTGGTAGATGGATACACAGCCTGTAAAAGTGCAAGCAGGCATTTCTTTGCAAGTTATGTCTGAGTGCTGGAGTGTGGCCCCTGGCTATCCGTCAATAAAAAATTAAGAAATTGTGCCGTCTGATTTATATTGTTTGCTTAATGATTTATACCTCTGCTTTTACTTTTGATACTAAAGTACATTTTAGAAAATCCATTTACTTTTGATACTTAAGTATTTTTAAAACCAAATACTTTCAGACTTATACTCAAGTAGTATTTTACTGGATGACTTTTACTTTTACTTGAGTCATTTTCTATTGAGGTACCTTTACTTTTACTCTGACAATTTAGGACTTTTTCCACCACAGGATGTGGCTGGGGGTTATAGCATTTCTTTCACATGACCCATCAATTTAGACAAGTGTGTCTGGTTAAACCCATCAATTTAGACAAGTGTGTCTGGGTAAGCGTCACCTAATATTTTTATCTGGAGACTTTCTGTTTACCTGGAATTTTTCCTTATTGTATGCTACTACTTATACCACTTTTAGTTTTAATCTTTACTACACTACTGTTTATCACATGACCTCACATGTGAATCCTTAAAGAGAATATGTGGAAAACTACAAATACCTAGGTGTCTGGTTAGACTGTAAACTCTCTTTCCAGACTCACATCAAACATCTCCAATCCAAAGTTAAATCTAGAATTGGCTTCCTATTTCGCAACAAAGCATCTTTCACTCATGCTGCCATAAATACCCTGGTAAAACTGACCATCCTACCAATCCTCGACTTCGGCGATGTCATTTACAAAATAGCCTCCAATACCCTACTCAATAAATTGGATGCAGTCTATCACAGTGTCATCCGTTTTGTCACCCAAGCCCCACATATTTCCCACCACTGCGACCTGTACGCACTCGTTAGCTGGCCCTCGCTGCATACTCGTCGCCAAACCCACTGGCTCCAGGTCATCTACAAGACCCTGCTAGGTAAAGTTCCCCCTTATCTCAGCTCGCTGGTCACCATAGCAGCACCCACCTGTAGCACGCGCTCCAGCAGGTATATCTCTCTGGTCACGCCCAAAGCCAATTCCTCCTTCGGCTGCCTCTCCTTACAGTTCTCTGCTGCCAATGACTGGAACGAACTACAAAAATCTCTAAAACTGGAAACACTTATCTCCCTCATTAGCTTTAAGCATCAGCTGTCAGAGCAGCTCACAGATCACTGCACCTGTACATAGCCCATCTATAATTTAGCCCAAACAACTACCCCTTCCCCAATGTATTTGTTTATTTATTTAGCTCCTTTGCACCCCATTATTTCTATTTTTCACTATCTTCCACTGCAAATCTACCATTCCAGTGTTTTACTTGCTATATTGTATTTACTTCGCCCCAATGGCCTTTTTTGCCTTTACCTCCCTTATCTCTCTTCATTTGCTCACTTTGTATGTAAACTTATTTTTCTACTATATTATTGACTGTATGTTTGTTTTACTCCATGTGTAACTCTGTGTCAAACTGCTTGCTTTATCTTGGCCAGGTCGCAATTGTAAATGAGAACTTGTTCTCAACTTGCCTACCTGGTTAAATAAAGGTGAAATAAATAAAAAACAAAACAATAAAGAAGCCTTTTCTAAGTCCACTTCCAATGTCTTCATAAGAATGGCTGAATATCTTTCTCTCTTCACATCCCTCCTCTCCAGCCCATGTAGATGTGTTCTCCATCTGTTTGGCTCTGATGTTAGCCAGCCTGCTAGAGACTATTTTCATTACCAAACTCCTGGTTGTCTCCATTAACTTCTGACGGTGCCTGGCAGGGTCTTAGTGCTCGTCCTGCGCCTAATGGACACTCTTGCCTGCCTGCCTCAGAAACCAAGAGAGAACACAGTCATCCTCAATCCAGTTGCAGAAGGTACCCCTAATCTGATCCCTCAAGTGGGAGTTACCATTACACAATCTTTCAGTCAATTAGCTGATAGTCCAGTCAAACCTAAAGCAATACAGTGAAAAAACAGTACATCGGGCCTCCCGAGTGGCGCAGTGGTCTAAGGCACCGCATCGCTGTGCCACTAGAGATTCTGGGTTCAAGTCCAGGCTCTGTCGCAGCCGGCCGTGACTGGGAGACCCATGGGGTGGCGCACAATTGGCCCAGCGTCGTCCAGGTTAGGGGAGGGTTTGGCCGGCAGGGATGTTCTTGTCCCATCACGCTCTAGAGGCTCCTGTAGTGGGCTGGGCGCAGTGCACGCTGACATGGTCACCAGGTGTACGGTGTTTCCTCCGACACATTGGTGCAGCTGGGTTCTGGGTTAAGTGGGCATTGTGTCAAGAAGCAGTGCGGCTTGGTTGGGTTTCGGAGGACGCGCGGCTCTCGACCTTCGCCTCTCCCGAGTCCGTATGGGAGTTGCAGCGATGAGACAAGACTGTAACTACCAATTGGATACCACAAAATTGAGGAGAAAAAGGGGTAATAAAATATGAAATATCAGTCTGAGAAATGTGTCCAGCTGTTTGACTTGGTCGGTCCTTAGACACCAATTTACTTGCCGACGTTGATCTACGATATCGGTCTATAGGAGTTACATTCATAATTTCATCCTTCCTTCCCTCTTGTCTCATAAACAGGAGTAAAAGTCTTCCCTCTACTAACGGTAGAGAGACAGGATCAACCGAAAGAACCAGGTGAGAAAGGGCCAGAGGCAGGCGATCCAGCCTTGGCGGGGCTAAGGAAGCTAGGCAAAGACCTGCAGGCCATTCGCCTCTAGGTGGCCCTGCACGTGGATGGGAACGAGATGCCCTAGGACTGGATGCAGGTGGGATACATCATCGACCGGCTGCTGTTCAGCGTCTAGTGCCTCTTCATGTCCTGCAGCTTCAATGCCATCCTCTGGATTATGATGAAGAGATAAAACAATGGGTAAACACCCTTTGTGGTGAATGAAGTAATGCTCCTTATATTTTAAATGCATTTTTTCCACAATAGGTGGCTAAACGTGTTTAATCTTCTGGCTGCACTGAGTAAGTGTGTTGACTTAAATTACCATAATACTGATATTCAATCGAGTGGTGAATAAATATTTTGAGTAACTCTAGATTTCAAGCTAAGATCTGAGAAAGGTGAAACAGTGCCACTGGTCACCCCAGGATAATATCTTGACTAAACAGAGGTGAGGAGGCTCTTCGAACAAAAGCTGAGCAGTGTGGTAAATTGTATTTTTTCTGTATGAGGGTAAAAAAATGTATTGCTTGTTTGCAGTAACTTCTTTATTGTTGTAATGTCCCAAACAGACATGGCAGTTTCATCATTAAGGATTCCAGCTTTAATAAAGTAACTGTAGATTTAGCCTAATCACTTCATTTACTCATTAGCCTAATAATTTTTCTTTGTCAAATAAACATACTTTCACAAAAACTGTTCATACATTTTCCTTAATAAAAATAAACATTTTGCCACTAGTTTGTTTTTGTGCCTCCCTCTCCCCTCAAACCCCCAGGTGTTGTCTTTGGCATGTGGGGAGGAGAGGGAGAAGCAAAGATCTGGTGCTAAGAACAAAGACATACAGTTAGTGTATATCGTTAGCCTATTAAACACAGCTTTCTGCATGCCTCAAGACATGGAAATGAAATTCAAGCTTTTCCTACATTGACTATTTTTCTTCAACCGAAACCAATCTTGTTCCGATGCTCCCTCCCTACCTCCATTTTGCCAAGCAGATCCGCCCACAGCGTTGATGCCCTATTTTGACATGTTTACAGTCCTTTCCACATTTCACCATATACCATGAACACACTGTGTACAGTAATCCCAGCTATTTCACAGCTTGCCTGTCCTCTCTATATAGAGTTTGTGTCCCAAATGGCACCATATTCTGGCCTACACAGTGTACTACTTTTGACCAGAGCTCTATGGGCCCTGGTCAAAAATAGTGCACTATACCATATAGGGAATAGAGTGCCATTTGGGATATAGTTATGTTGTCACGTCCTGACCATAGAAAGCTGTTATTTTCTATGGTAGAGTAGGTCAGGGCGTGACAGGGGGGTTTTCTAGTTTAGTTTTTCTATGTTGTTATGTTCTAGTTTTGTATTTCTATGTTGGGTTTTGTTTGGGATGATCTCCAATTAGAGGCAGCTGGTCCTCGTTGTCTCTAATTGGAGATCATACTTAAGTAGGTGTTTTTCCCACCTGGGTTTGTGAGAGATTGTCTTTGAGTTAGTGTATGTTTCACCTCTGCGTCACGGTTTGTTGTTTTGTTATTCAGTTTATTTATATGTATTGCATAGTTTCACAGTGAAAATAAAATGTGGAACGACACACACGCTGCACTTTGGTCCGCTCCTTCCTACGACAGCCGTGACATATGTTGAATATACAGTGCATTCAGAAAGTACATATTTTGCTGAGTTACAGGCTTATTCTAAAATGGATTTAAAAAAAATCCTCATCAATCAACACACGATACCCCATAATGAAGAAGAGAAAACAGGTTTTTATTCAGACCCTTTGCTATGAGACTCTAAATTGAGCTCAGGAGCTTCCTGTTTCCACTGATCATCCTTGAGATGTTTCTACAATTTGATTGGAGTCCACCTGTGGTAAATTCAAGTGATTGTACACCTGTCTAAATAAGGTCTCACAGATGACAGTGCATGTCAGAGCAAAAACCAAGACATGAGGTCGAAGGAATAGAGCACCGAGTTAGGATTGTGTCAAGGCACAGATCTGGGGAAGAATACCAAAAAATGTGTGCAGCATTGAAGATCCCCAAGAACACAGTGGCCTCCATCATTCTTAAATGGAAGAAGTTTTGAACCACCAAGACTCATCCTACAGCTGGCCGCCCGGCCAAACTGAACAACTGGGAGAGAAGGGTATTGGTCAGGGAGGTGACCAAGAACCCAATGGTCAGTCTGACCGATTTCCCGTGTTCCTCTGTGGAGATGGGAGAACCTTCCAGAAGGATGACCATCTCTGCAGCCTTTCTGGTAGAATGGCCACTCCTCCGTAAAAGGCACATGACAGCCCGCTTGGAGTTTGCCGAAAGGCACACAAAGGACTCTTAGACCATGAGAAACAAAATTATCTGGTCTGATAAAACCAAGATTGAACGCTTTGGCCTGAATGTCAAGCATCACTTCTGGAGGAAACAGGCACCACTCATCACCTGGCCAATACGATCCCTTTGGTGAAGCATGGGGGTGGCAGCATCATACTGTGGGAATATTTTTTAGCGGCAGGGACTGGAAGACTAGTCAGGATCGAGGGAAAGATGAACAGAGCAAAGTACAGAGAGATCCTTGATGAAAATCTGTTCCAGAATGCTCAGGACTCCAGAGCGACCTGGGTCGAAGGTTCACCTTCCAATATGAAAACAACCCTAAGCACACAGCCAAGACAACGCAGGTGTGGCTTCGGGATAAGTCTGTGAATATCCTTGAGTGGCCCAGCCAGAACTCGGACTTGAACCCGATCGAACATCTCTGGATAGACCTGAAAATAGCTGTGCAGTGACGCTCCCCATCCAACCTGACAGAGCTTGAGAGGATCTGCAGTGAAGAATGGGAGAAACTTCCCAAATACAGGTGTGCCAAGCTTGTAGCAAGAAGACTAGAAGCTGTAATCTTTGCCAAAGGTGCTTCAACAAAAGGGTCTGAATTCTTATGTATCAATCTGATATTTCAGTTTACATTTTTCATACATTTGCAAAATTTCTAAAAACCTGTTTTTGCTTTGTCATTATGGGGCATTTTGTGTCGACTGATGAGGGGAAATAAGCAATTTAATCAGTTTTAGAATAAGACTGTAACGTAACAAAATGTGTAAAAAGTGAAGGGGTCTGAATACTTCCCGAATGCACTGTACCTAAGGACTCGTTTTAATATTATATGCAGATCACTGTCATACGTTGTATGCTGTTGTTTGAGTCACATCTGCTGTGTAAACCGAGCAGGTACGATAAAGACACCAGCTGCAGTGGGGTATGTCTGTCAAGCATATGTTTGCCACAAACATGTGCTGCTTGGTGGGCTACATCTACAGCCAGGGGCAATGAGGAAAATGCAGACTTGTTAATTCCACTGTGCCGTGTGTGTGTGTGTGTGTGTGTGTGTGTGTGTGTGTGTGTGTGTGTGTGTGTGTGTGTGTGTGTGTGTGTGTGTGTGTGTAAGTGTGCATACAGTACCAGTCAAAAGTTTGGACACACCTACTCATTCAAGGGTTTTTCCTTATTTTTACTATTTTCTACATTGTAGAATAATAGTGAAGACATCAAAACTATGAAATAACACATATGTAGTAACCATACAAGTGTTAAACAAATCAAAATATATTTTATATATGAGATTCTTCAAAGTAGCCACCCTTTGCCTTGATGACAGCTTTACAAGCTATGTTTTGTTATGTTCATATGTTTGCGCCCACATGTTTCCATGTCTGAAGCTTCCCAGGGTATTACACATTCGGCCATAGTATTGAGAACAATTCACCGGTGAAGAAGCACTTAGTAATACTAGAGCTATCCAGCTAGAGAGATACAGATGCCCTGGAGGTAGCCAGCCACCACTCTCTGGGCCTGTCCCAAATGGCACCCTATTTCCTACGTAGTGCACAACTTTTGTAGTGCACTATATAGGGAATAGGGTGCCATTTGGGATGCAAACTCTATCTGCATGGTCCTCTACAGCAGGAGGAACCGCCGTAGTCTCACTCAAGTGCATATTTGCATATAGATCCTAGTAATCAGATTGTCCTCAAGCTGCAATTGTGCTGCCTTTGAAAAGTGCTGCCCATAAACCACACCGTTATCCTCCACCGCCCCCAGTCCCTAAGGCTTGGTTTAAAGTATACTTTCTCCATTCTCCAGCTAGACCCATATTGGATTCCTCGCCTAGACTCTGGGTTCGTTTTGCAGGTTTGTCTAGGCCTTTTTGCAGAGAAGTTGAGTGTAGCAGTGTAGACTCACTTGTACCTAAGTGATGCAGAATGCCTTGCAGTTAAAGCTAATTTTGTGATGGACTCATCCACATCTGTTACTGCTCCAGGTTTGCTCCAAACCAGGAAGTACAGTAGTAAGTGTTTGGTGGTGGCTGCAGAGCTAATACTTGGTGACGGTGTGTAAGTAGCAGAGCAGTGGCAGGGTTGAGGTCACAGGGCCGGCAACACATTTGGTTGAGGTGCATTTGCCTTCATCTCTTATCATAGTCAGAGGTGCTGGTCATGCGGATTCTCACTTGGGTCTTTTCCACCTCGGCTTTTCCACCTCTCTGTTTTTCCCTCTCTTTTTTACCAAAAAGATGCAAGGATGGGACGAGAAGGGTCTTTGAGTCACATTTTGCAAATGGCAGTAAGAAATATAACAATAATAATACAAATATTCCCTCTGTATTGTTCAAGAAAAGTGTCAAATTAAATTGCACTGCATTCTAATGGGTTTTACTGCATGTGTTTTGTACAGATATTCGGCTGTTTTTGCATGAGCGAAACGTTGCCCAAAGCTTAATTGGGGAAAATACTAATCATTGATGACATCAAAGTGATCACTGTCTTCAGAAATTAACGCAGTCATTTATACTACTGTCAAGTAATGTTTTCTCCCGATTCAATTTCGTATTGTTTCATAGTGTTTTTAGGAAGGTTTAAACCATGAGAGAGTGTTGTTGTTATGTAATCAAATTGAAACATTTCATAGATATGGAATATAAAGTATTCACTTTTCAGAACTAACCACAGGAATAATAAGTACATCTCTGCATTGTGGAATTGTGCTGATATGGTTTCCATGGGCAACAAGACAGAAGAAAGTTATGTGCTTTGAAGTGTGGGTGGCTATAGTAATGAGCAGTATAGATACTTTCAATCATTTAGTGTATGTGTACACCTGCTCGTCGAACATCTAATTTCAAAATCATGGACATTAATAGGGAGTTGGTCCCCCCTTTGCTGCTATTACAGCCTCCACTCTTCTGGGAAGGCTTTCAACTAGATGTTGGAACATTGCTGCGTGGACTTGCTTCAATTCACAAGAGCATTAGTGAGGTTTGGCACTGATGTTGTGCGATTAGGCCTGGCTCGCAGTCGGCATTCCAATTCATCCAAAAGGTGTTTGATGGGGTTGAGACCGGGGCTCTGTGCAGGCCAGTCAAGTTATTCCACTCTGATCTCGACAAACCATTTATGTATGGACCTCTCTTTGCACATGGGGGCATTGTCATGCTGAAACAGGAAAGGGCCTTCCCCACACTGTTGCCACAAAGTTGGATGTGCAGAATCGTCTAGAATGTCATTGTATGCTGTGGAGTTAAGATTTCCCTTCTATGGATCTAAGGGGCATAGCCCGAACCATGAAAAACAGCCCCAGACCATTAATCCTCCTCCACCAAACTTTACAGTTGGCACTATGTATTGGGGCAGGTAGCGTTTTCTTGGAATACACCAAACACGGATTTTTCCATTGGACTGCCAGAGCGTGTTTACACTGCTCCAGAGTCCAATGGCGGCGAGCTTTATACCACACCAGCCAACGCTTGGTATTGCGCATGGTGATCTTAGGCTTGTATGCGGCTGCTCGGCCATGGAAACACATTTGATTAGGCTCCCGACAAACAATTATTGTGCTGACGTTGTTTCCAGAGGCAGTATGTGGTTTAGCACTCGGCGGTCCCGTTCTGTGAGCTTTTTCAGCTGGCCACGCTTTCCACCTGGCTAACCCTATCCCGGTCAACAGCCCTGCACCCCCCCCCAGCAACTTTCCCAAGCATCCCCCTCTCCTTCAAACAAATCCAGATAGCTGATGTTCTGAAAGAGTTGCAAAATCTGGAACCCTACAAATCAGCTGGGCTAGACAATCTGGACCCTCTCTTTCTAAAATGATCTGCAGCAATTGTTGCAACCCCTATTACTAGCCTGTTCAACCTATCTTTCATATCGTCTGAGATCCCCAAAGATTGGAAAGCAGCTGCAGTCATCCCCCTCTTCAAAGGGGGAGACACTCTAGACCCAAACTGTTACAGACCTATCTCTATCCTACCCTGCCTTTATAAGTTCTTCGAAAGTCAAGTTCACAAACAGATCACCGACCATTTCGAATCCCACCGTACCTTCTCCGCTATGCAATCTGGTTTCCGAGCTGGTCATGGGTGCACCTCAGCCACGCTCAAGGTCCTAAATGATATCATAACCGCAATAGATAAAAGACAATACTGTGCAGCTGTATTCATCGACCTGGCCAAGGCTTTCGACTCTGTCTATCACCACATTCTTATAGGCAGACTCAACAGCCGTGGTTTCTCAAAATGACTGCCTCGCCTGGTTCACCAACTACTTCTGTTGGCCGGACTTCTGGCAGTCTCTATGGGGGTGCCATAGTGTTCAATTCTCGGGCTGACTCTTTTCTCTGTATATATCAATGATGTCGCTCTTGCTGGTGGTGATTCTCTGATCCACCTCTACGGAGACGACACCATTCTGTATACTTCTGGCCCTTCTTTGGACACTGTGTTAACAAACCGCCAAACGAGCTTCAATGCCATTACAACTCTCCTTCTGTGGCCTACAACTGCTCTTAAATGCTAGTAAATCTAAATGCATGCTCTTCAACTGATCGCTGCTTGCACCTTCCCGCCCGTCCAGCATCACACCTCTGGACGGTTCTGACTTAGAATATGTGGACAATTACAAATACCTAGGTGTCTGGTTAGACTGTAAACTCTCCTTCCAGACTTACATTACGCATCTCCAATCCAAAATGAAATCTGGAATCGGTTTCCTATTTCGCAACTGTCACGATCGTCTAAAGGAGTAGACCAAGGCGCAGCGTACTTAGAGTTCCACATGTTTAATAAATATGAAACCCACCAAAACAATACAGACGAAAACGAAGCGTGACGTTCTGGGCTGCTCACAGGCAGCTACACAAACACAAGATCCCACAAAGCACAGGTGGGAAAAGGCTGCCTAAGTATGATTCCTAATCAGAGACAACGATAGACCGCTGCCTCTGATTAGGAACCATACTCGGCCCAAAACAAAGAAATACAAAAACATAGAAAAAGGAACATAGAACTCCCACCCTAGTCACACCCTGGCCTAACCAAAATAGAGAACAAAACCCTCTCTATGGCCAGGGCGTGACAGCAACCAAGCGTCCTTCACTCATGCTGCCATAAATACCATCATAAAACTGACTGTCCTACCGATCCTTGACTTCGGCGATGTCACTCCAACAATCTACGTAGTAAATTGAATGCAGTCTATCACAGTGCCATCCGTTTTGTCACCAAAGACCCATATACTACCCACCAGTGCGACCTGTATTGTCTCGTTGGCTGCCCTCGCTTCATATTTGTCCCCAAACCCACTGGCTGCAGGTCATCTATAAGTCTTTGCCAGGTAAAGCCCTGCCCTATCTCAGCTCACTGATCACCATAGCAGCACCCACCCGTAGCACGCGTTCCAGCAGGTATATTTCACTGGTCAGCCCTAAAGCCAATTCCTCCTTTGGCCGCCTTTCCTTCCAGTTCCCTGCTGCCAATGACTGGAACGAATTACAAAAATCACTGAAGCTGGAGACTCATATCTCCCTCACTAACTTTAAGCATCAGCGGTCAGAGCAGCTCACAGATCATTGCACCTGTAAATAGCCCATCCAACTATCTCATCCCCATATCGTTATTATTTTAAAAAAAATTGTTCCTTTGCACCCCAGTATCTCTACTTCCACATTCATCTTCTGCACATCTATCACTCCAGTGTTTAATTGCTAAATTGTAATTACTTCGCCACTCCGGCCTATTTATTGCCTTACGTCCCTAATCTTACCTCATTTGCACTCACTATGTATAGATTTTTTCTATTGTGTTATTGACTGTACGTTTGTTTATTCCGTGTCTAACTCTGTGTTGTTGTTTGTGTCGCACTGCTTTGCTTTATCTTAGTCAGGTCACAGTTGTAAATGAGAACTTGTTTTCAACTGGCCTACCTGGTTAAATAAAGGTGAAATAATAAATAAAAATTGTGTGGCCTACCACTTCGCGGCTGAGCTGTTGTTGCTTCTAGACGTTTCCACTTCACAATAACAGCACTTACAGTTGACCGGGGCAGCTCTAGCAGGGCTGAAATTTTAACAAACGGAATTGTTGTAAAGGTGGCATTCTATGACGGTGCCATGTTGAAAGTCACTGAGGTCTTCATTAAGGCCATTCTACTGCCAATGTTTGTCTATGGAGATTGCATGGCGGTGTGCTCGATAATATACACCTGTCAGCAACCAGTGTGGCTGAAATAGCCGAATCCACTAATTTGAAGGGGTGTCCACATACTTTGTATATATAGTGTATAATGAAGATATAAAACAATACACACACACTACCCCCATCCCTCCCTCACAAACACGCACACACCAACCCAGCCCCTCAGACAATGTAATGTGTGAAGTTCAAACAATTCAAGGTCACTGAGTTTGCCTTCGTCATATAGCCCTGACATTCCTGGTGGTATTTTGAGCAGGATTGTCTTTCCCTCTGTGTGTATTCTCCTTCCCCAACGCTTTTCCAGGGGTGCTTGTGCAGCCCAGGTTTCCCCAGTCGAGCCTATTGGATTTCAGGTTGAGATGGAGAAAGAGCTCAATTAAGAAACCCAAAGTATTGATCAGGAAGGGAAGCTAAACCTTTACACATAGGGGACAGGAGTGGGCTCTGTGAAGTGTTCTCGGATACACACGCGCAAATTAACACGCGCCCAACAAGTCTGCTCTGCTGGCTGCTAAGCTCGTGCTACCTTAAAGTACAGCTAATTTTTATAGTGGAGTACTGGCTTCCATGAACAGTGTGTGGGTGTGTGCATGATGCATGTCTATGTATGTTTTAGTGTAGATGTGGGCACTGTGGATGTGCATCTCTGTGTGTGTTTTGCTTGCCTTACACTTATGAGTGCGTTAACTGTCTGTCTGCTGTGAGCGTGAATATCATTGCGTAAGGGTCAGTGCTTGTATGCTTGACTGTGTGTGTGTGACAACTGTCAATGTGTGTCCTGTGACTGACTATCTCTCCTCCTCCAACCACACAGGCACTGCTGCACTCACTCCACTGGCCACAGTGTCTGAGCACAGGCCTGCATTGCATTGACCAGCGGGCAAAGTGCCCTTCATGCTCTGGACAGATGGAGACAGGAGGCAGTTATGGACCGAGGGGAGGGAGAAAGAGAGAGGAGGGATGGAAAGACATAGAGGTGGAAAAAAAGGAACGGAAGGACAAATACAGTGGAAAAGAGCGGGGTGGTGTGTGAGAGAGAGAGAGAGAGAGAGAGAGAGAGAGACATTTGGACTGAACAGCCAAGCTCGATTGCAAAATACCTGTTTGGGAGTTGAACTGAGGCCATCCGCACACCTACCTGTTTCTAGTGTAAGCCAGCTACTTCTGAGCAGATTTGTTTTCAAGAGCTGTTTGCCTCCAGTGGTGCCTCCAACGGTGTGCTGACTGAAAATGTCTGAGAAATGATTACTTTCTGCCCCATCTAATAATCAAAATGGGAGAGAAGAAAAGGCAGGTAATTTGGGTCCCAACTCAAGGGCACAGACGGGCACCCACGGCAATAAATCTGGATCAGAGACGATTCGGACCAATCAAATCCCATTAGGAACAATAGCCAGTTGTGCCCATTACCAAGATGGCTTATCATTATGGTGGGCATTCATAAACACGGAGTGCTGGGCTGCTAATGAAAAATGGGAACTCTGCAACTCATAAATCTCTACTTTCATCTCATTAAAGTGCTCTGCAGACCCCACGAAATTTGGAGACGCACCAATGTCTCGCACCTTCTCTATTTCGCGGCAGGAGGGCCTTGAGAGAATGATGGCGGTGCTTCAGACTGGTAGGTGGCACCCGTCCACAATAAACCAACTCCTAATGAGAGCGATTGAAGCTAATCAGGGATGTTGACATTGCTCTTGAAAAGGTATTACAACAATAAAACAAAAAAAGGTTTTACCTTTATTTATTTAACAAATGGTGCATGCATTTGTAATGTGAAAATTGAAACCAATGACAATTAAGCAATGTCTGTTACACCACTTGTGAATTCACACATTGGAATTGGAAGCATATCAGGGCCCATATGTGGAGTACTGGTCTAGGATCATGGCCCCCCTAATAATAATTATGTTTTAAAAGTTAAAAAAACTGATCCTAGCACTGCTTATGCTTTGTGGATACGGGCCCTGAGGACATTGCTAAATTGTCCCACATCTTCAGTGCATATATTTGTGCAATATATTTTCTCCTTTCCATTGCTTACATGCCTGAGCATTATCATCATACATTCAATTCACTATATGCACATTCCACTCATTACATCGATGAATAAGATTGATATCAAAACTCTGAAATGGGGATTTCCAAGTCAAATGATCTCCAGGCATAGGAATATCACATAGGAACAGGCTGCTGTCCTGTCAATAATCCAGGCACAGGAGGTTGGTGGCACCTTAATTGGGGAGGACAGCTCATAATAATGGCGCTGGAACCGAGCAAATGGAGCAAATGGAATGCTCTGTTTCCAGCCATTATTATGAGAAGTCCTCCCCTCAGCAGCCTCCACTGATTCCAGGGATGCTTAAAAACTGAGATTACTACTAAAGGCAGGTTGTGCTGGGTTCAATGCCTGTTGTCAGTGTTGATCGGACAGCCCTGTGACCAAATTAAAATGTCGCCACGCGATGCATCAAGGCGCTCTGGCTGCCGATCACGGAATCCTCAAACACTCATGTGGAAATGGTAATGACCGTGGCGGAGGTGTGCTGTGATGAGTTTTCATTTCACTCCCATCATGTCTGACTTGTAAATGACAAGCCTAGGTTATTTAACGGTCACTCTCAGCCCTGGATGCATGGGAATAATTACAGTGAAGTCTGTTCTCATGATAACCACCTACCGCAGTTTAGAGAGAAAGAAGATCGGAGAAGAAGGAGGGGCAGTGGCAAACCGTGACTATGTAGAACCGAGGCCGTCAGAGGGACCAAAAATCTTACCTTGTATCATGTCCCATTTTGCTCAGCTAGTAGAGCATGGCGCTTGGTCCCTCTGAAGGACAACGTCCTTGGGCTGCTGCTCACACAAAGACAGGACCAGCACGGACACAACATGTGACACACAGAATAAAATAATCTGACCAGCAAAACTAAAACCACACTCTTTACGCAACCTATTATATTATCACCAATAGCGACAACAACAGTGACACATAAAAGGGGACAGGATCGTGGTGCTGAAAGGACAGTGACCGTAATAGCTGTGCACTCCATGGCGCTGAAGGAGAGCGCAGGATAAACAACAGTTCCCACCATCAAATAATGTTCAAGAATAACTGTTGTCCCCGGTGGGATAGAAATGGCGACAGACCAATGGCGAGCATCAATGGGTGTAACTTAACATGAAGAAACACATACATCTCAAAATGCCCCTAATTGCGATCTGCAATTCCACCCTTTTTTTCGGCAGAGGCCTTCCGAGAAGGTGTGTGCACAAAAACAACGAGTCCTTCATTCCTCACATGATAATAACAGTGCACTAAACCAAGGGCCTACAAAAAATGTTTTAGACATAACCAGTCACTGTGTGTGATCACTTAAACTCAATTATTTGTCTTTTTTTTTACCATGCGTCAACGAGTGATGTAGACAACAGGATTCTGGAATAAACATCAAGTTCCTATGTTTTATACGCATCCTACAAACAGATGAAAAACACATCACCGATGGATAGTATGCCATCACAGGCCTATATACAGTTGCAGTGGCTCAAGTAGCGTAGAGTTCCTCTGCTCTCTGAATGGCCGTACTGTGCTGCCCCGGCCGTGTCTTAGTTTCCCCCCCTCTCTTTACTGACCTTTGCACCCTCCAGTGAGCTCTAACTTACCTCCACCATTCTGCTCCTCCCCTCAGATCATTGTGACAGTGCCGTGCCCTGTATAACCACAGTTTTTCTCTCTGTACGCTTCACCCACTCAGGATAACAAGCTGCTGAACCCCATGGCCCAGCACTCACCCTCTATTTCTGAATGTCTCAGTCATTGCTACAATCGCCAAAACTCCTCGTAAAAAAAAGGGCAGTACTGTATCGAGTTTTACAAGCATGGCCATTGGAAGAGGACTCTGCCCTCTAACCAAGATTTGCTCGCTTCCCCAAAGCGAGGGCCAATCAGTCTGCCGCTGCGTCGTGACCCCCATTGCAGCGCTTTTGTCCAATTCGTAGCCCGAGCGTTAAATGCATTTTGTGACATTTTGCCTCAGTTACAATCAATTATGGGCCATGTTTACATAGTCACACAAAGTGCCGGGAGAACCTCTCAACCCCTCCACTACTGAAGGCATCGCCCCCCCAATCTGACTCACCCAGGCTGAATAAGCTATTAAAGCACTGGGGAGGCAGTGGATGAGTGTGTAGTGTAATGCGTTATAGAACCACTGAGGTAGACTGTAGACTAGGCTCACACTCCATTGTCTGTTCTATCTTGCCTCAAGGTATTTGAGGACGGTTTGGACAAGCTGTTCCACATAAGGACATTTTGTTTAGCTCATTAAACCCTAGTGCAGAGTTTGTTCTTCCATGATGTATTCCTATAATGGATTTTTACCAAAGTACACCCTGATTGGTTCATTTTTCAACAGCTTAACTTCAAAGCTTGAAGACATACACTGTAAATTAGATATCCATTCGCCATTGATGGCTTGTTGAAGGCCTACCCTCAAGGCAGAATCTCCCCGTATATTTAGCCCCACTGACCAGTAGTGGGTGCTGTTGGGACACACTGCTCGACCAACCATGTGACTGAAGCATCTGACATAATGAGTTTCTTATCTATTTATCCTGTCATTTATTTATGATGAAGACGTACAGGCACACAATGCCAAGATTGGAAATCATTAAGGGACTAATTAGTGGTCTTTCTGTTGCCATTTTGGGGCTTGTGCAATTTCAACAGCCTCCACTTTGAGTTTCACAGTGCGCCACATTCCGCACAGCTCTGCTGAAGAAGCAGGAGAGGCACTAGTGACAGGGGCATGTCCGAAGCCAAAAAGCTAGCAGCCAGCAAAGCCACCTGGCAACCCGGTCCCATTTACCTCCCAGGAGCCCTTGGGCCTGGCACACCAAGCTGTCTAGCTCTAAAGCAGAATGTGATCAGAGTTTCTGAACAGCAGAGAAGGGTTGCCATTATAATAGCAGGGGTTCTACCTCCTTCCAGCCCACTTAACTCTGAGTTTAACAGTGTCAGCCAGCCCCTATTACGGCAAACCAGTGATGTCACCCGTGTTGCCGGGACGATGACAGAGACCAATCTAGATAAGCAGCTTGCTATGATTTGATATACAAGCGTCTATGAATCTGCCAATCGTTACATTGTGTTCATGTAGGCCGAGAAGTGTATTATTGGACAATACCATTTAGAGAGGATTTGAGACGGGCGGAGATAGATTGGCCAGATTGAGAGATCGGCTGAGGCCTTTCACAACGATGGCTGATGTGCTCACTGAGATTGAGGGGTCGATGAAGGGCATGTTTCATGGTGATAGCGAGAAGCGCTCTCTCCTCATCCTCCACTCCGTATTAGCACCCTTTAGGCGATGCGATCAGCTCCACTTGCTCCTCACTCGATCAGCTATCATAATTGTCTTTCTGAGGAAAAGTGCTGTTGATACGTGGCTCAGCATGAGGGGTCTCATGAGGCCACCCTAACCTATTTCTGTTATTGATGACACTTGGGCTTTACACTGTAGCTTGCCCTAACCTGTAATGATGCTTTGGTATTTGGTATTTTATTAGGATCTCCATTAGCTGTTGTGAAAGCTGCAGCTACTGTTCCTCGGTGTCCACACAAAGCATGAAACATGACATAATACAGAACATTAATAGACAAGAACAGCTCAAGGACAGAAATACATCAATTTAAAAATGGCACACAGCCTACATATCAATACATACACACAAAATATCTAAGTCAAAAAGGGGAGAGGCGTTGTGCTGTGAGGTGTTGCTTTATCCGTTTTTTGAAACCAGGTTTGCTGTTCATTTGAGCAACATGAGATGGAAGGGAATTCCATGCAATAATGGCTCTATATAATACTGTTCGCTTTCTTGAATTTGTTCTGGATTTGGGGATTGTGAAAAGACCCCTGGTGGCATGTCTGGTGGGGTAAGTGTGTGTGTCAGAGCTGTGTGTAAGTTGATTATGCAAACAACACAATAATGTTTCTTATAAAAAGAAGTGATGCAGTCAGTATCTACTCAACTCTTAGCCAAGAGAGATTGGCATGCATGGTATTTACATTAACCTCTGATTACGATGGAGAGCAAGACGTGCCGCTCTGTTCTGGGCCAGCTGCAGCTTAACGAGGTCTTTCTATGTAGCACTTGACCACATGACAAGACAACAATCAAGATAACACAAAACTATAGCCTGCAGGGCTTTTTGGAGTGGGGTGTCAAAAAAGCAGATAATCTCTTTATTATGGACAGACCTCTGCCCATCTGTACAACCATTGAATCTATATGTTTTGATCATGAAAGTTTAAAATCTAAGGTGATACCTAGTAATTTAGTCTCCTCAACTTGTTCAGCAGCCTAGGGAATCATTTGTACCAAATACAATGCTCTTAGTTTTAGAGATGTTCAGGACCAGTTTATTACTGGCCACCCATTCCAAAACAGACTGCAACTCTTTGTTAAGGCTTCAAGTGATTTCATTATCTGTGGTGGCTGACACGTACAGCATGTACAGTTGAAGTCGGAAGGTTAAATACACCTTAGCCAAATACATTTAAACTCAGTTTTTCACAATTCCTGACATTTAATCTGAGTAACAATTCCCTGTCTTAGGTCAGTTAGGATCACCACTTTATTTTAAGAATGTGACATGTCAGAATAATAGTAGAGAGAATGATTTATTTCAGCTTTTATTTCTTTCGTCACATTCCCAGTGGGTCAGAAGTTTACATACACTCAATTAATATTTGGTAGCATTGCCTTTAAATTGTTTAACTTAGGTCAAACGTTTCAGGTAGCCTTCCACAAGCTTCCCACAATAAGTTGGGTGGATTTTGGCCCATTCCTCTTGGCAGAGCTGGTGTAACTGAGTCAGGTTTGTAGGCCTCTTTGCTCGCACACGCCTCTTCTGTTCTGCCCACAAACATTTGTCCCCATGTGCAGTTGCAAACCGTAGTCTGGCTTTTTTATGGCAGTTTTGGAGCAGTGGCTTCTTCCTTGCTGAGCGGCCTTTCAGTTTACGTCAATATAGGAATCGTTTTACGGTGGATATAGATACTTTTGTACCTGTTTCCTCCAGCATCTTCACAAGGTCCTTTGCTGTTGTTCTGGGATTGATTTGCACTTTTTGCACTAAAGTACGTTCATCTCTAGGAGACAGAACGCATCTCCTTCCTGAGCGGTATGACGGCTGCGTGGTCCCATGGTGTTTATACTTGTGTACTATTGTTTGTACAGATGAACGTGGACCTTCAGGCATTTGGAAATTGCTCCCAAGGATGAATCAGACTTGTGGAGGTCTACAATTGTTTTTCTGAGGTCTTGGCTGATTTCTTTTGATTTTCCCATGATGTCAAGCAAAGAGGCACTGAGTTTAAAGGTAGGCCTTGAAATACATCCACAGGTACACCTCCAATTGACTCAAATGATGTCAATTAGCTTATCAGAAGCTTCTAAAGCCATGACATCATTTTCTGGAATTTTTACTACTTAAAAATTACTTGTGTCATGCACAAAGTAGATGTCCTAACCGACTTGCCAAAACTATAGTTTGTTAACAAAAAATTTGTGTTGGTTGAAATACGAGTTTTGATGACTCCAACCTAAGTGTATGTAAACTTCCAACTTCAACTGTATATATAGGGTACCAAAACACAGCCTCCATCATTCTTAAATGGAAGAAGGTTGGAACCACCAAGACTCTTCCTAGAGCTGGCCGCATGGCCAAATCAAACAATCGGGGGAGAAGGGCCTTGGCCAGGGAGGTGACAAAAAACCTGATGGTCACACCTGATGACAAAGCTCCAGAGTTCCTCTGTGGAGATGTGAGAACCTTCCAGAAGGACCACCATCTCTGCAGCACTCCACCAATCATGCCTTTATGGTAAAGGGGCCAGGCAGAAGCCACTCCTCAGTAAAAGGCACATGATAGCCCACATGGAGTTTGCCAAAAGGCACCTAAAGGACCCTCAGATAATGAGAAACAAGATTCTCTGGTCTGTTGAAACCAATATTGAACTCTTTGGCCTGAATGCCAAGCGTCAAGTCTGGAGGAAACCTGGCACCATACCTATGGTGAAGCATGGTGGTGGCAGCGTCGTGCTGTGGGGATGTTTTTCAGTGGCAGGGACTGAAAGACTAGTCAGGATCGAGGGAAGGATGAACGGAGCAAAGTACAGAGAGATCCTTGATAAAAACCTTCTCCAGAGCGCTCAGGACCTCAGACTGGAGCAAAGGTTCACCTTCCAACAGGACAATGACCCTAAGCATACAGCCAAGAACATGCAGGAGTGGCTTCGGCACAAGTCTCTGAACGTCCTTGAGTGGTTCAGCCAGAGCCCGGACTTGAACCCAATCAATCGTCTCTGGAGAGACCTGAAAATAGCTGTGCAGCAACGCTCTCCATCCAACCTGACAGAGCTTGAGAGGATCTGCAAAGAAGAATGGGAGAAACTCTCCATATCAGGTGTGCCAAGCTTGTAGGGCCATACCCAAGAAGACTCGAGGCTGTAATCGCTGTCAAAGGTGCTTCAACAACATACTAATCCATTTTAGAATAAAACTGTAACAAAACAAAAATGTGAAAAATGTGAAGGGGTCTGAATACTTTCCGAATACACTGTATCTAGCTTTCTATAGCAGTGAAGCATTTTCAAATGCCTCAGTAAACCATCAGCGTGTTAATGTTCCAATTTCCCTCTCCTAGTCCAGTATGAACTCATGACAATATACTCTTCCTCAGTCTCCATCCAATCAGCAAATATATTAAGGCACCTTATTAAGCACTTTTTGGGGGGGGGGGGGGGGGGGGGGTCATTGCACTAAGGCTGATGGATGCTTCTTGAGGATAACATTGACTCACTGGCATGGGTCAATTTGCCTCAATTATCAAATGCTTGTAAGACCAAGAAACAATTAGTGAAAAGTGCCAAGTGAAAACTATAGGAAGACTTGAAGGAAATAGCGATCTTTTAGGTGTACTTTTGCTATTATAATTTGTTTTATACGGAATGCAGTGTGTGTCTTTTTTAACCACAGCCTTGTGTCTCAGCAGTTAATGCATATATTTTTGTGTTCTCATTTTACGCGTCAGAAGATTAAAAACATAATAATTATGCTGTTGTCAGCCCGGGAATGTCCAGAAAGCCGAAATGTGTGAAAGGTTTTAAATGCGAACATTACGAAGGCACCACAATAAACAATCATTTTGTCTTTGTGTTAAGCTTCTCTATTTGTTTTTTTGAAAGAGCAATCTTCATGTGTTTTGGGTCGAACTTGATGTTGGTAAATAGCTTTAATTTATTTTTTCTACGGAAACTAAAATGATTAAACGTCTGAAGAAACCAACATTCCTCAACATTGGACCTTGTGAAGAGAGGGGGATAGAGAGAGGGGGGGGGGGACAGAATAATAACAAAGCTTCAATTATTGATCAGGACATGTGAGGGCTACTGCTCCTCTGGGCACACTTCATCAATATTTTCCGTAAAATTTAACCCGGCGCTACCTCACCGTGGCTATACGTAAGCAGTGTGACTGATGTTCTCTCGGCAGCACGTCCAGCCAGTGCCCCCCTCCCCCCATCGCTATACATTATTGAAGATTTTTCCTCCCCACGATAACCCTGTTCCTTTCAGCAATATCACTGCTGCTACTCCGATAATTCAAATAATTCTGCTGCACAACAAGATGAAATGAAAGGGTCTGTTACAAGTATTGCTTTGTTGGAATGATACTTCGCAGTTATCGGCTTGTATTGAGGAAAAACCCAACTAACAATTCTAGGGAGAGAGAACATTTTTTGTAATGTTACCTGTGATGTTCCTCTAATGTCTGAGTGTCCGGTTTTCTATTAGTTAGGGGAACGTTCTATCCACGTTAGCAAAAACCTTCTGAGAACTTTTTTAGCATGTTTTGGTGTTAAAGTTAGGAGAACATTCCCTTAAAGTCCAGAAGAACTTATCTAGAGCGCTTACAATGTTCTCAGAATATACAACATTAATGTTCTTATCTTAAGTTCTGAAGACATGGTAACCACGCTCTGGGTAAGTTCTATTTGACATTAAGGGAATGGTCTCTTGGAAAAATTAAGAGAATGTTTGTTGTTAGCTGGGAAGCAACAAGCAGAAGTTGTAAGGCCCTATCCATTTGCCAGTGTGCTTTTCAAGCTTGTCTGTATGATTTTACTCCTTTGGCTGAACTGCAAATTGAATGCTAATAAGACCACGGTAATCAGCAAACAGCAAAGGCTCACTCTTTTGTTTGAATTCCTGTGATGGTGGGCCTTATTGCCTGCTCTGTGCAGTGTGGGTAGCGAGTGAGGACAGGGGCTTTTCCTAGCAGTGGCTGTTCCAGCCAGGTCCTGCCATTCCGCGTCCGCTTGGTGAGCATGGCTCTGAAACGTTGGAGCATGGACTGGATTTCCTGTCCTATAGGCATACAGATGCAAGGCTTAACAGCATTTAATGTCTTCAGATCCATCAAAAGGAGACAGCTGTTTTTGCCCAGAGCCCCCCCCTCCCTGTTTGTGGCTATTTATTCTCTCCTGCGCACAGTGGGTATACCAGTGCTTTTGACAGTCCACAGTGGTCCAATGATCTGGTTGTTACATATGCAAGGACACAACACATACTGTATTACAAAGAGATGCTTGACGAGATCCTCTTTTTGGATAGAAACCATTTCATCTGTGAATGTCTTGCAGATTAAGATGTAGGGTTGATATTTGTGGATTTCTTTGTCCAAATACGGAACTTCTTAATACTTGGCTGGTGACAGCCTTCAACCATTAGAGAATGGTTATTGCTTGATGGTAAAGCTTACTCGTTTTATCCCAGATCAAGTATCTCCTGTGCCACTGAAATGCTGTTCCCTGACAATCTGCCATGATGACAAAATGTCTCTCTTTGTATCACAGAATTTCTGTTGTGCATTTCCACAGGACTAAAACCAAACATACTTGGCCTATACTTCCCCCAACCCCGTCCTGTGAAGTATCCCACAACCCCTATTGAATCCTCAGCTGACGCTTATCTGTAGCGATAGCCCATTAAATAAGGATGCACTAAGTTACCAGGCACGGTAACACACAAGCTTATTGGCAAAATGCAGGGCTTGTGTTGTGCTTGTCCTCTGCCCCGAATATTAACACAAACCTTCCCGACACATGCCCTGAGGGGCAGAGTGACCCGAGTAGCCTGCCTAAGAGGCTAACTCGCCACATTGTAGCGATGCTCACAGCATGGACTACTGCAGGTAGTTCGTAATGAAGGACACGGTGGAAAGCCATCCATTTGGACTCCTGTGAATATGATGCTGGGATGATTCACCTACACGTTTATGTGGTCACCTCTGCCATGCGGTTTGTCAGACATACTACGCATTGTTGGACTGTCAATGCCAAGATAGGACATATTGGAAACGCCTAACTCCAACAGCAACACTCTTACATTGCAGATAAAAACCATAGAGCAGAACAACAGACAACGCATACTGTGTGTTAGCATTAGGTAGGTCAGAGGCATTTTGCCTATATGACCAAATTACAACTCATAAGATCACACACCTTTTACACAGACATAAAATAAACATCCCAGACTTTGTTAACTGATTCTCCACCAAGCTACAGTGGGAGCAGGGCACTGAAACTTCCACCGAATTACAATGATGGCTACTTAACCGAAAAGTTACTTAACCGAAAACATTATGTTGTACGTTTAGTGGAGCAGCCATAAGCTCCACCAGCAAACTGCTGCTGCAGCCAGATTTATTTCCCAGCTGGGGAGGCAGATGCTAATAGCAAAGATTGTTTAGAACTAACCCAAGATAGACCATACATAGCCTGTTGTTTCCAATGGGAGAAATTAATCAGTGAGCAGAACAAGCAAGGAGGTGGGTAGAGCCAAGCATGAGCTAGCGAGAGCCTATTGGTGGATTCTAGTATGATTTGCATATTTTGGTTAGGGAACGCCTACTCAGTTAAGTCTACAACACTTAGTCCACTCTGTTCATAACAGATTCTACTTTTGGAAACAGAAAACTCTATTAAGATCAAATATTTCATAGATGAGAAAATTAACAGAATGTCGGCCAAAATTCATCTTGCTGTGTCTTTTCCCACCGCCGGCCACTGGGCTTCCTCTCACCACCATATTTGGTAGTGAGTGGAAACGCCAACCGGATGCTTCACATTTATACATCTGGTGAAGTATATTTCTCATTGTTCTATCTGTGCTAATAGTGCAGCCTCCATCTCCATTTCCCCTGATATCTCGATCTCTCTGTTGCTCAGCTCCTCTCTCTTACTTACTCTGTAACACATTTCTTCTTAATTTTCTGGAATCTTTCTACGATCGCCCAAGTCCTGACCTGAATTATCGGGTTGTTCTTCTCCAGTTTGGCCCCAGCCCTGTGAAATAATGTCATGATTTGGTAAAGCGCATGACTTGGTAAAGACCAGAGTCAATGAATCACGGACCCCTCAGTCTCAAACACCACAGGGAACTACAGTAACCTGGAAACTGTGTACTCGCACGCTGCCAGAGCAGCCCAAGGCTGAAACCCACAGGGAACTGCGGTAACCCTGATGAATGCGCACTCTGCACACTGCTGCCCATCAAGGCAGCCCAAGGATCGGACCCAGCCTTAAGAACACTATGAGCCACACGGGGAGAAGCTACATCCAAGCGATGAAACCTCACAAAGGCATGTGGGGAACCCCAGCTCGCTGCAACACAAATATCACCAATCATCACGCCCCTGAACAATTTCCATGAAGCCGCCACACCCCTAGTGGCGTGAGCACGCACACTGCTATGCAACCCTTGTCCTTTTCTGTCATATGCCAGGGAGATAGCCTCCACAATCCAATGAGGAAAAACTCTGCTTAGAGCGCACCTTACCCTGAGCTGGATTAGTGAAAGAGACAAAAAGCTGCTCACAAATGTTCCTAAACCTCGTCCTATTCACATACGTGCATAAAGCGCACACCGGACACAGGCCATGCAACCTCCGTTGTTTACTGGAAGCAAACTAAGGAGGTGAGACAGGGGACAGATCGAAAGCCAGGGACCTGTAAGACATAGGTATAACCTTGGGAGCAAAATCTGCAGGTGCGAACTCCAAACAGGAAGGGTGTACTACTGTACTGGTGCGTGGAAATCCCTAACATGCTTGGGTTACGCCAAGGTCATGAGCAGGGCATCAGGGTTGTCTGGGCCAACGGGGAGCCATCAGAATCAACAACAGACCCTCCTGATGGATCAGGTCCACCGGAGGAATGCATATAGTGGGGCCGAGGCTACCACTACGTCAAAACATCCATTCCCAAAGGAAGAGCACCCAGATCCCTCATTGAGAAGAACAGACAAAAATGTGTGTTTTCTTGCAATGCGTAAAGATCTACGTCGGCCCTGCCGAACCGGTCCCATATCTGGGCAACCACCAAGGGGTGTAGTCTCCACTCTGTAAAGATAGGACCTCATCCGGAAAGTAGATCAGCAGCTGAAACTGTGCCAGAAGAGGCGAAATGCGACCCTCCAATGTTGGGACAACCAAGAAAGTGAATGTGCTGGAGCGGAGTCAAATAACTTTTATTGTGATTCACTATGAACCCCAGAGCCTGAATATGGAAAACCAGCGTGGCAGTGTGGAGTTCCTTTGACTCCACTACGACCACCAAATCATCCAATACTTTGATCCCCTGGCACCGCATCTTTAGCTCACTAGCAAAATCTTTAGACAGGGGTAGGCGACGCTTCACCGCTGCAGGGACAGGAGGTAAATACCTTCCCCCAAACCTGGATGAACTCCACTGCGGGTGTCACGACTTCCGCTGAAGTCGGCCCCTCTCCTTGTTCGGGCGGCGTTCGGCGGTCGACGTCACCGGCTTACTAGTTACCACCGATCTATGTTTCCATGTTCGTTTGGTTTTGTCTTAATTATACACACCTGTTTATGATTCCCTGTGTCCTGCGCCTGACTCCGCTACTTCTCTAACGAAAGCATTACAGCAGGGGAGAAGATGGCCAATCAATCCCCCAGGTGATCTGCTGCCCTACGACACAACTCCATCAAAGGCTCATTAACCAACAATGGTTCACTCTCCCCCACCGAATCGAAAGTTGGGGCTTTAGGCTGCCTCGACTGATGTCATCCGATTCACACTCTGAAAACCCTCCAGAGCCAATCCGGAATCCGGAGTCTGAACACTATTTGGACAGGCCCTTCAGCCCAGTTTGTTTTAGCTTTCCTCGTCAGGCTGGCCCCGATTCACCCTTTCCTCATGTTGGTTATACCATTACACTGGTTGTGACGACCTCCTCGTTCCTCCAACACAGAGCTCGATGGGTGCTGCTACTGTCAAGTCGACATTAATCAGAGCAAGAGTGAATGGTCTGAAATTCATGCCACAGCTGTCACACACAGTTTCTTCTTCTTCCATTTCTTCCACTCTCCAGTAAAATATGCCACTTACTGTAATGCATAATAATGGTCACATTTGGACAGATTAATAATTTCCACTTCACTACTTTATGTCTCAAGTTACAGCAGTCTTTTCAAGGGAGGCCCTCGGGGGCAGCTTCTTTTGGCCGGGCTGTTCTGAGTCAGAGGGTGGATGTACTAGGTGGAAAGGGGATGGGCTGGAGAGGGGTCTCACCCCCCCACAGCCTTGATTGGACCTCCAGTCCATTATCTCTCGCAATGTGTATCCTCAACCCACCCAGTCTCCCTCACTGCTAGCCTGACATGCAGCATATGAGCTCAGGGGGCTTTAGTGCATGTCTAGTCCAGGGAGAAGCCTTGCTCCCAGCATGCATCTTATCTCCGCTTTAATTACTCCCCACAATCATAGAGAACGCCTTGGTACGCGTTGACACAGAGAACCACGTCACGCGGCGGCGCCGACAAGCCTCTCAGAACGACAGTGCATTCACAGCAGCGAGCTGCAATTGCACATAAGTTTCACGGGAACAATGTTTCCCTGTGTTACATTGCACTTCCCCTGTAAATACACCACGACTAATGTGTGTGTAATGTAAAACCCTTAGTCTGTGGCTCTGTGCACTAGGCTTATCCCTCAACCTGGTGCTGGTGCTGCTGTGGCTCTCACTCTCTCTTTCAGAGCCACGGAGGCAGGCAGGCAACATGAGGCCCCAGGCCCCCCGCGGCAATCCAGCCTCTTGTTCTGGCCCGATTGTCTGCGATTCTCCCCAGATATTTAGCTATTCATCCCTGCTCTTTATGACTCTGCTGGGCCCAGTGTCGCAGCTCCTTCCAGAGAGTGCCACAGGAGAGGAGACACAGACGGAGAGAGCTTATCTGTCCCAAACACCCGAGCGATCGTCATCTCCCCAAAGTACACTATGAATATCTCTCTCCCCTGTATGTGTGTTTATTAAGCACTGGTAATGCTGTTTGGCTGTACTCATGGAATAGAGTGCAGGGAGAGGGGATCAGGCTTTGTGTACGGTTAATTTGGGCATGAATATTTCTCCCTAGTTTCTAGAGAGATGGTATTAGTGATATTTATGATGTGAAGAGGGTACAAAATAAGATTGCCTTCGATGAAAAGAAGAACATATCTCTCTAAGTGCTTTCTGATAGCAGTCAAACAGAGCAGGCTCAGAGTATGAGGGCAGTTCATGATGAATGGTGGGTAATGAAGAATTTATATTTGCTCATTATAACACGAGTGCCTGCCATAAATAATAGTTTTCATTCAGAGATCAAATGATTACTCTGAAATCAAAATACAATGATTTCTTTGAAATTACTCTCTTTACTCAGTCACTATAGCACTCGTTAATCCAGTGATGGATCATGATAAATGCTTACAGCAAAGCAAATAAAAATATAACATTTCGAAAATGTGATTAACTGATAGGTAAAGAAACATGAAACACAATACAATGATGCCTAATATGGATTGCATTGTTTCAAAATTGGGAACTATCACTGGAAAACCATATACTTATATCCACTCATCGTTATCATCTTATATAAAGATGCCTTTGCATCCCGTGCAACAACAGCGTATACCCATTTAAATATTCATGTTTCATTTGGGAACAAATCGGTGAGCACATTTTGCATGCGCCAACATCTGTCACGGGGCTTCGAAATCATGGGCGGAAACAAACAGATTTGAGGACATGTTTCACGTGATAAATAATGCACAATTACCGGTCTAGCATTCAGCCGCCCGCCGCCGCCTTGGGTACGGAAAGTCTGTAGTTATAGTCTTCTGCCTGATTTCACACGGGTGGGCGGTATTTCTCATGCAAACGCACCTACCGCCATCTGTGTGCTCGTTACTGCGCTGACACCTTTCACAACACTGTGCTATATACTCTCTACAGGAAACCGTGGTCAGTGGATCCTCTCCTGTGCTGTGTCGAAGAAGAGCTTTCAAAACAGAGAGCCCACGACAGAGCTGTCACCCGGAGCCTATGCTAGTGTGGGATAATAATGACGACAGAACCCCGTGGATTTGTATTTTACATTTCGTGGTTGCACATTGAGACTCATGGTTGCAAATACGATTCGCAAATGTGCAATTACGTTTTGCAAGCTTTGTATCATGATGTGTGAAAAACGTTACAATGGTCGCAAACTTTTAACTTTTAAAATGTTGAAACATTCGCTAAGATTTGCAAGTATAATTTATTTCCTGGATTATTACAAGTCCATTAGCAACGATGAATAATCTGCTGTGAATCAAAAATAGATGGCGGAAGATATGCACTGTTCGAGTCAGATGGCGCGTTGAGTAAAGTTAAAGGAAATTAGTGGAAAACTGCAGCACTGAAGAATGCCATCTCCCAATCAGGCCTCTGAATGCTGACATGGGCCTGAATGGTAATACACATCTGCTTCAAGCTGCCTGACTGAATACTGGGGCCTTCAGTGGTACCTTACTTGACATTACAGCAAGAGTCTCCTTATCTCTGTCTCGTAGCCATTTATCATGTCAACATTCATTTCATTTAACCACTCAAATTCATACAAACTGTTACGGACGCAAGAACTGACTTATATTAACTTGTCTATTTGTGCCATTCTTCAGTCTTTTCTTGGATACATATTTGGACATTGAAAAGCCTTCCTCAGGGAACTATCTGCTGATCGCTGACAACAGGGTGGCAGGATTTTGTCATGTGCTGCTCTAGAGTTCCATGGCCCAGCATACTCACTTGGGGATAGGGGGATAGACACATGTTAGTTTGTCTAGCAGACTTTTAGAGAGAGGAGATAGCATAAGCTTTGGAGTGAGTGCAGTATTTTTTAATTTTTTAATTTAACCTTTATTGAAAATAATGTATTTTTCAATAGGACAAGGACCCAACACACCTCTAGGCTGTGTATGGGCTATTTGACCAAGAAGGAGAGTGATGAAGTGCTGCATCAGATAACCTGGCCTCTGCAATCACCCGACCTCAACCCAATTGAGATGGTTTGGGATGAGTTGGATGCAGAGTGAAGGAAAAGCAAGTGCTCAGCGTATGAGGGAACTCCTTCAAGCCTGTTGGAAAGGCATTCCAGGTGAATCTGGTTGAGAGAATGCCAAGAGTGTGCAAAGCTGTTATCAAGGCAAAGGGTGGCTACTTTGAAGAATCTCAAATATAAAAAATATTTGGATTTGTTTAACACTTTTTTGGTTGCAACGTGATTCCATGTGTTATTTCATATATTTGATGTCTTCACTATTATTCTACGATGTAGAAAATAGTAAAAATAAAGAAAAACCTTGGAATGAGTAGGTGTGGCCAAACTTTTGACTGGTACTGTATATGGTTAATTATCAGAGATATACTGTAGGTGTTGCCTCATGGTGAATGTAGGGGTGAAGTATTGATCGTTTTCAAAAAGCATCCTCAATACAATTAAAACCTTGTTTCCCCCATTACTGCTGCCATGGAAACAAACTCAAATCACAGGCTTCCGAATGTCATCATCACAGCACTATAAATGTTAATTGCGGAAAAGCATGAAAACCCCACTGTTCCAGTTGGTGAGAACATGCTGCATAAATCTCCCTCGCCTTTGTCTCTAAGATGGTGGAAGCAGTGACCAGGGTGATTTACTCTGACTCTTCCTGCCTGTGTCATTATTCTCACAATGGGCCCCAAACAATCTCACCTCATCCCGCCAGCGGCCATAACTTTGACACCAACATTTAAAAAAATCAATTGGGCGGATTACGTCTCGGGCTACAGCTCCGGGACGATAAATCACACCAGTGCCATTTGTTTTATCGCTTGCATATGATAACACTTTCTGTTATTGCGATTCAGCCCTCCTAAATTCTGATGACACCTCACCGGCAAACCTTCGCCCAGGTCCCTGTATTGGTGAGCAAGCACACCTTGCTCCCGTTCTGTATCGAATAAACCGGTCAACCTCAAAATAATTATCCCGTGTGCCTCCGATGTTTTTATAACTAAGCAAGTTTGTTAATAAAATTGGTAATGCCCTTTGTCACTGTCCCCGCAGGCGAGATGAGAATGACAGAGCAACAGGATTTTTTTATTTAGTGGAGATATCATTTGCTTGTTTTATTGAGGCCCTGTTGGTTGACGGATGGATTGGGATGTGCGGCCAGACGGTAAGCGATAGTTTTGGATACGGCCCAGGATTTTTTGATATCTCCCGCATAACCCCGGGAGCGTGAAAGCGGAATGCATCCGACACGTGATGTATTTTTACAACAACTGTAACATAGCTACACTATCACTGTACCCCAAATGCACCCTATTGCCTAGCCGGGCCTTGCTAAAAGTAGTGCACAACATAGGGAATAGGGTCCCATTTGGGACACAGCCTATTTCTGGGAACTCAGATGTCCGACAGTTATCATTTGGTTCATTGCTGACTATAGGTACTTTGTTTCTTTACACAGTTGTTTGTCTCCATTTGGAAGTGGCTCCAAATGCCTGCTGACACTCCATACATAGCATAATAAGCTAGAGAAGCTTTGTTTTGGGGTAGAAGCTGAGGGAGGGAACTCCCTGTGCTAGGGCTACAGTACCAGTGAGCTGCATTTCAAAGCACCAGAAATGTACTTCTTCAGAAAAGTTCAGAGATATCTTTCTGTGGGGACAAGCTGAATACCTAACAATTCAAAATCTTGCGTGAAATATGTCTTTGTACCTGGGAAGTTGCCCGCCATCTCCTCAAATATGTCTTGGCAGCAGTCTATTGCTTTGATCCCAGTGGCAGAGACTATTCCTCACAATCTCAAGGTTTGAAGGATATGTCATTGCTGAGTGCGTAGTAAAATCAAAGTGGATTACCGATACTAATGACGAGGCCCCTCTTTAAGCTTATACACCTGCAATCCAATAGAGAGAACTATGTGGATCAGCCTCTCTCTCTCTCTCTCTCTCTCTCTTTCTCTCTCGACCGGCCGCAGGAAATTTGAATTCCCTGAATTGGATCCTTTGTTTGAACTCCTCGAGGCAATTCCATTAATCCTGGGGGCTGCTCCAAGTCTCCGGAGAAAAAGGAACAAGAAGTGGGTTCTTAGTCAGACTCAGGAGGCATGATACCATCCAGAATTTCCAAATATATTACTTACGCGCTAATGTTCAATCCCTGGACAATAAAGTAAACTAGCTCAGGCCAAGGATCTCCTTTCAGAGAGACATCAGGGACTGTAACCTACTCTGTTTTACAGAATCAAGACTCCCTCTGGATATACTGTCCCCTCCATTCAGCTAACGGAGTTTTCTGTACAGCACTCGGACAGGAAGAAAGAACTGTCCGGGAAAAAGAAAGGTGGAGGTGAATGTTTCAAGATGAACTAATCATGATGTGATTGGGGTAACATACAGGAACTCAAGTCCTTTTCATCCCCCAATCTGGAATACCTCACCATCAAAAGCTGACCACATTACCTGCTGAGTAAATTTTCTTTGGTCATCGTCATGGCCGTGTATATATTCTGTGTATAGTTAAGGATTATATCCCCTCCACCTTACCCGATACCCTAGACCCACTACAATTTGCATACCGCTCCAACAGATCCACACATAACACAATCACCATGGCACTGCACACTGCCCTATCCCATATGGACAAGAGGAATGTCTATGTAAGAATGCTGTTCATCGACTACAGCTCTGCCTTCAACACCATAGTGCCCTCCAAGCTCACCACTAAGCTCGGGCCCTGGGTCTGAACCCTGCCCTTTGCAACTTGGTCCTGGGGTTCCTGAACGGTCAACCCCAGGTGGGGAAGGTAGGCAACAACACCTACGCCACACTGATACTCAACATGGGGGTCCCACAAGGATGCTTACTCTGCCCCATCCTGTACTCCCTGTTTACCCATGACTGCGTGGCGATGCACGTCTCTTACTCAAACACCATGTTTGCTGACGAGACAACAGTGGTAGTCCTGATTACCAACAATGACAAGACAGCCTACAGGGAGGAGGTGAGGGCCCTGGCGGAGTGGTGCCAGAAAAATAACCTCTCCCTCAACGTCAACAAAATGAAGGAGCTGATCATGGACTTCAGGAGACAGCAGAGAGAGAATGCCCCAATCCACATCGACAGGCTGCAGTGGAGAGGGTGAAAAGGTTCAAGTTCCTCAGCGTGCACATCACTGACATCCTGATATGGTCCATCCACACAAACAGTGTGGTTAAGAAGGTGGCTGAAGAAAGGCTGAAGAAATTCGGCTTGGCCCCTAAGACCCTCACAAACTTCTACAAATGCATTGAGAGCATCCTGTCAAGCTGTATCACCGCCTGGTACAGAAATTGCACTGTCCACAGCCGCAGGGGTCTCCAGAGGGTGGTGCGGTCAGCCCAACGTATCACGGGGGCACACTGCCTGCACTCCAGGACATCTACAACAGCCAGTGTCACCAGAAGGCCAAGAAGATCATCAAGGACACAAGCCATGGCCTGTTCACCCTGCTACCATCTAGAAGGCAGAGACAGTACAGGTGCATCAAAGCTGCAACCGAGAGACTGAAAAACAGCTTCTATCTCCAGGCCATCAGACTGTTAAATATTCCCAAATAGCCGGCCTCCGCCCCGTGGTCAAAGTATGTATTTGGTACAACAGGCATCCAACACATTGCTTCCACCTTTCCAGTATTTACAGTGCACGTATAGGAGAGGAGAATACCATCCCCCAACAATTATCTGCACCATAGGCATTTAGTCTATTCAAAAGTGTATATTTTCACAAAGCAGTAGTAAGCAGCACAGCTCTGTCCTGAAAGACCCAGTATGATGTCTGATTAATCACCTGGGCAGCTCCTCTTCTGTGTCAGGGTGTGTTTTTCTCTTTCATGTCAGGAAGAGTTAGAGAAAAAGAGGCTGTAGCTCTGAACCCACTAAGTGCAAATCGCTGACGATGCCATCTTTTTTAAGCTAGTGTAGCAAGGGAGCGACCTCCTTTCCATTAGCCCAGACAGGCCAAGGGAACAGACAGTGAACTAAGAGTTCACTACTGCCTTCTCATTAGAGGGCCCAGCTTACTGATACACACACACACACACACACACACACACACACACACACACACACACACACACACACACACACACACACACACTCTCTCACACAACTGAGGCTCTACACTTGGCCTCTGCATCCCCCGTCACTCAAAGCTGCACATTAGTTTAGAGGGATGTATTGATTTACTGAAGCTTTCAAATATTCTGAAAAGGAAATGGTGATGTTTAACCCTTCTGCATGCTTTTTTTTGTCTTGGAATCAGTTGAGACTGAATTGGAGCATGGGGTAAGTGTTTGAGTAGAGTTCAAGTTTGATTCAGCTTGATCTGCAGATGGCTTTCCATGTTGCCAGTGTCTTAACAAAAACAGCACAGAAATATTATTTGCCATTGTCGTTGACATGAGTCCTTCAGAAAAACCTAGATAGTATCTAACATTCAGTACTTTCCAAAAGTGTTCACACCCCTTGACTGAATTTCAAATGGATTACATTTAGATGTTTTGTCACTGGCCTATACACAGTAGCTCATCATTTAAAAGTGGAATTATGTTTTTAGAAATGTTTACAAATTAATAAAAAATGAAAAGCTGAAATGTCTTGTGTCAATAAGAAGTCAACCCTTTTGTTATGGCAAGCCTAAATAAGTTCAGGAGTAAAATTGTGCTTGACAATTCATATAATAAGTTGCATGGACAACAGCAATAATAGTGTTTATCAACTACCCAATATCTGCACCCCAGACATAAAATGACCTGTAAAGTCCCTAAGTTGAGTAGTGAATTACAAACACAGATTCAACCACAAAGACCGGGGAGGTTTTCCAATGGTTCGCAAGAAAGGGCACCTATTTGTAGATGGGTAAAAAAAAGCAGATATAGTATATCCTTTTGAGAATGGTGCTGTTATTAATTACACTTTAGATGGTGTATGAATACACCCAGTCACTACAAAGATACAGGCACCCTTCCTAACTCAGTTGCCGGAGAGGAAGGAAACCGCTCAGGGATTTCACCATGAGGCCAATGGTGATTTTAAAAGAGTTACAGTGTTAAATTATAGTAGATAACTGAGGATGGATCAACAACATTGTAGTTACTCCACAATACTAACATACACTACCGGTCAAAAGTTTTAGAACACCTACTCATTCAAGGGTTTTCTTTATTCTGACTATTTCTACATTGTAGAATAATTGTCACGGATCCCCCCGGTACTGCTGCTCATTCCGTTCACCCTGCTCCGGGGGTCTATATTGAGGTTGAGTTTGCAGAACCCGGTTATTTCCTGGTCCGAGAGGAGACTGCTGGGTTGGTCGCAGGAGTGTCAGGGGAGGTGTTTCGCGGTTGTCAACACCACTATGGTGGAAAGTCCGGACTGTGCTCCTCAAGTGGATTTACCGGAGGAGTACCAGGATCTGCACTGGGTTTTCTCAAAGACCCAGGCTACACGCCTGCCTCCCCATCGCCCCTGGGACTGTGCCATTGACCTGTTGTCTGACGCAGCTCTCCCGAGAGGACATGTCTATCCCCTCTCCTATACCGAGGCCATGGAGACCGACGTACAGGAGAGTCTCCAGCAGAGATTTATCCGCCCCTCTAAGTCTCCAGCCTCCTCAAGCTTCTTTTTTGTCAAGAAGAAATATGGGGGACTGCGCCCCTGCATTGATTATAGAATACTGAACAAGGCCACTGTCAAGTTCAGCTATCCTTTACCCCTCATCCCAACCATAATTGGAACAAATGCACGGGGCGCAGTACTTCACAATGCTGGACTTGAGGAGCGCCTACAATCTGGTGCGCATTCGTGCAGGCGATGAATGGAAGACTGCTTTTTCCACGACCACGGATTATTATGAGTATCTCGTAATGCCCTTTGGCCTGTCTAATGCTCCTTCAGTCTTCCAGGCCTTCATCAACGAAGTGTTTCGGGACTTGCTGGGACGGGGCATAGTGGTCTATATAGACGACATTTTGGTCTATTCTGCTGACTGCGTCCAGTATGTCTCGTTAGTCAGGTCTGTGCTGAGAAGACTGTTGGAGCATGATCTATATGTTAAACAGGAGAAATGTTAGTTTTTTCAGCAATCCATATATTTTTGGGCTATCTCATCTCCCCGGAGGGAGTGGAGATGGCGGAGCAACGCGTCAGGTCATGACCCATCCCCAATTCCGTGAAAGCAGTCCAGTGATTCCTGGGGTTCGCCAACTATTTCCAGAGGTTCATGCGGGGCTTCAGCTCGGTGGTCGCACCTCTTACCTCCCTGCTGAGAGGAGTTCCCCAGCGGCTGTGTTGGACGGTGGAGGTGGAGAGGGCATTCGAGATGCTAAAGGCACGTTTCACCACTGCTCCTGTGTTGGCATATCCCAACCCCTCACTCCCCTTCATCGTCAAGGTGGATGCCTCCAAAGTAGGAGTCAGGGCAGTGCTGTCCCAGCGTACCGGAACCCCTTCAAAGCTGCGGCCCTGAAATGTCTATTCTAAGCAGCTGAGCCCCGCCCAGAAGAAATACGATGTAGGGGACCGGGAACTCTTGGCGGTTATGTAGGCTCTGAAGGCGTGGAGGCACTGGCTGGAGGGGTCCAAACATCCTTTCCTTGTGTGGACGGACCACCGCAACCTGGAGTACATCAGGGCAGCAAAGAGGCTAAATGGATATGCTTGTCATCGGCAAGGACTAGGGAGGGGGGGGGAGTTTTGGATTAAAAGAAACAGAATAGAGCTTAGCACAGGCAACAAAAAAAACGTAGTTCAGTCAGCTTTCCAACGCACACTGGGAGACAAATTCACCTTTCAGCAGGACAATAACCTAAAACACAAGGACAAATATACACTGGAGTTGATTACCAAGATGACATTGAATTTCTGAGTGGCCTAGTTTCTGAATGGCCTAGTTACAGTTTTGATTTAAATCGGCTTGAAAATCTATGGCAAGACTTGAAAATGGCTGTCTAGAAATGATCAACATCCAACTTGACCGAGCTTGTAGAATGTCTTTAAGAATAATCTGCAAATATTGTACAATTCAGGTGTGCAAAGGTGACTTATTCAGAAAGACTCACAGCTGTAATCACTGCCAACTGTGATTCTAACGTGTATTGACTCAGGGGGTTGAATAGTTATCTAATCAAGATATGTTAGTGTTATTTTCCAGTAAATTAAAAGAATATCTATAATTTTTCTTCCACTTTGACATTACAGAGTATTTTGTGTAGAACGTTGGCAACAAAAAAAAACGATTAAATCCATTTTAATCCCACATTGTAACACAAAAAAATGTGGAAAAAGTCAAGGGGTGTGACTACTTTCTGAAGGCACTGTAGCTTTGAAGTGACTGGTTATGAAGGTTATGAACAGAACACAACATGTTCTGGAATGATAGCGAATGGCTGATACATGGTTAGGAGCAGAAAGACTGTTCAAGCCAACTTTTCACTACAAATGTACGCAACTCCCTGTCTTGTATCAATTTGTACGAGATATATATCCTGATAAGAGGAAGTTAGTCGATATGTAGTAAAATATTCCTAATGAAATATTCATTCAATGACAGATTTTTTCTAATAGGGTTGAGTGACAACATCTGACGAGAAGGGACCTCAGAGTCAATAAAAACAGTCAATTTGGATTTGATTGACATGTTTGTTGTTGGTTAGGAAATGGGTAGGCGGAAATCCTGTGCATACGTGACATTTAGATAAACTACAATTTGTACACATGATAATGTCACATAATTGGAAAACAGCCATCATTTCCAGATTTTCTTGATTTTCTTGTTTATAAGTTCAACTGCTCCATCCTTCCTTCCTTCCTTCCATCCATCCTGATCTCTCTCCATCCTTCCCTTTCTCCCTCCACCCCTCCCTCCCCATCTCTCCTCCCCCTCCCTTCCTCCTTCCTTCCCTCCTCTCTCTCTCCTCCCTCTCTCCCTCCCTCCCTCTCTCTCTCTCTCCCCTCTCTCCTTTGCAATTTCCATCTGTTCAAATGAAATATCTTTGGCAACAGGAGAATGCCCCTTAGCAATGAGGGACAATATATCTTCAACATCTCAGCTGTCCAACACTCTTCATGTAATATTTATACAGCGAACGTGGTAGTGGCCATGTAGGAAACGGTTAAGTGGAGCAGGTTGAGGATCCTTGCAAAGCCACCAACCTGCCGACAGATGAGGGCAACTCAATTGGCATCCTATTTCCTAACTAGTGCACTACTTTATGATGCCATTTCAGACTTGGACGAGGTGTACGGCCGGCCAGTCCAGTCTCTCTCATTTACATGTTGGCCAGCAATCATGGCTGACCTGGTCACATCTGGCACATTTGTTCAATTAATTAATCATGCGTGAGGAGGGATGCCAGGCTAGCGAGGGCTTTGATTACATTTGCCATATTGTTGTTGAGGTGAGCTGCGGTGAGGATATAAAGGGTCCAGGTGGACCCCTGCATGTGGATCTCCCTCTGGTTGGGTAATTATTCAAGCATTTGGCCAATAGCTGTGGCTATATCTTGAGAGCTGTCAACTACTCAGCCAATAACTGACGAGGAGAATGAATGTTTAATCTTGCAGTGATTGGTAGTCATTTGGATAAGATTTGGAAATGAGGTGTAGATCTATCAATGTTCATTTTGTTTAATTAGCCAAGATAGTCGACAGTAACGATTGGCACTTTTTTCCAGGGAGTACTCTGATGTGTGTGCACCAGGGTTGGGGTCAATTCGACCAACTTATGAAATAAATAGCTTCAACCTTTCAGTTTATTGATAGCTCATAAAAATAGATGCCCCTTTTCAAATTATTGAATTGGAAATTCAGTTTACTTCTTGAATTAACTGCTTTCAATTAAAATTGACGCCAACCCTGATGTGCACGGGTGTACAAGTGTGTGTTGGGTATTCAATGTCACAGTAGTCATATGCAGCCGATTTACCACTCCAAATGAAATCTCAGTCAATGCTGAATAGAGTATCACTCCCTGTACTTAGTAGTTTCAAGGCCAAACCATGCTGCATAGTGAGGTTAGCTGTGTGAGTAGCAGGTGGGTAGGGCAAGGCTAGACAGGGCAGGGTTGTCCGTGCAGCGTTCCGACCTCTTGTGGAGATCCCCCCCCGACCATCCCTGTGTCTCTCTGCTCACAAAGCTTCTCAATTATTTCCTGTCTACTGCTTGCGACCAAGACCTTCTATCACCCCTCCCCTCCTCCTCCAGCCCTGTTTTTCCACCCGTTCAGACAATTGAAGGCCTCTCCTCCTTGTGGAGCGGCTGTCACAGACTTGTCCCACTGACAGACATGTCAATCTGGTCTGGCAGACTCAGCGGGTAGGTGGCCAGACTGCAGCATGGAACAGGGGACTAGGAGGGAAGGGGAGTGTCAAATGGAGGATTCACAATTCCATTGGTTTTCTGAGGCCACTTCAAGCATGGTTTCAGCATAAGTTCATACAGATGTAAGATCTTAATTTGAGCCTTACAGCGGCCTGGCCATTAGAGCGTTAGAGGCAGCGCACCATTTTTGATTTTTAAAAATGTATTCAGTGGAGGCTCCTCAGAGGAGGAAAGGGAGGATCATCCTCCTCAGTGAATTTCATAAAACATTAAAAGTGAAACATTAAAAAGTTATCCTTTTTTAGATAAAACTATACTAAATATATTCACGTCACCATATAATGTATTAAAAAACAAGGTTTTGCAATGAAGGTCTACAGTAGCAAACAACACTCTGTAGGATAGCGCCATGGTGTAGCCGGAGGACAGCTAGTTGCCATCCTCTTCTGCGTACATTGACTTCAATACAAAAACTAGGAGGTTCATTGTTCTCACCCCCTTCCATAGAGTTACACAGTAATTATGACAACTTCAGGAGGATGTCCTCCAACCTATCAGAGCTCTTGTAGCATTAACTGATATGATGTCCACCCAATCAAACGCTAGCTAGCACAGCAGTGCATACAATTTGATGAGTAGTTGATTCAAAGAAAGAAAAATACAAAAGTTGAACAGTATTGAACATATTAATTAATAAAAAAATTAAGGAGAAGCAAGAGAGAGAGAGAGAGAGATTGCTATATTTCATTGTATTTTTTTAATACTTTCACTTTCACTTAGCTAACAAAGGCAGATAGCTAGTTTAGCCTACTCATACCCCAAGCTCAAACAATGAGGGATACTAAGTTAGCTAGTTGGCTATGGCTATCCAACACTGGAACTCTTCCAAGTCAAGGTAAGCTTCTGACTGTATTCATTTATTGCCACTGGGGCCCGCCGGTATAATTGCTGAACAGCTTGCTGACTGTACGATGTACTGCATAATTGTAGTGGGTTTACTAACGTGTTAGTTCTAGTAGCTATGTTGTCTAGCTACGTTAGCTAAAATGGTGACAATGATGTAGGCTGTGTGTAGCGGTTATGATATGAAGGTATGCCTGGTCACTGACAGCTGATGTGTTGTGCACTGAAGTCCACAAGCGAAGGGAAAAGGTGAGAGGAGGGCTCTTAGATGCAAGAAGGAATTCTACAACAAGCAAAATGATCATGCTGGTTGAATGTGGCTGCAATGAAAGTGAACTGCGTTTGCGTGTGATCAGGGGTGTATTCATTCTGCCAATTCTGTTGAAAAACGTTTCTTAAACGGAAGCAAATGAGAACGAAACGGGGATAAACATACCTGAATTTGTCCAACAGAAACTCTTGTTAGCAACTGTTGTACTAACGATTACACCCTACATCAGCTAGATGCAGGAAAGAGTGTGCAAGGCGGTAGTGAATGTGTCAGTCTGTCACCTTGATTACTCACATTTTTCTCTCGACATGTGCACCTACGTTGTAAACTTTAATTCATAGGCTAGGTTGTACCAATCTCATGAGAGGTAGAGGGAAAATTAGAGTATCATGTAGTAGCCTAAACCTACTGATGTTACAATGAGCTGGGTGAATGGAATATGGTAGCAGAAATAAGGCCATGCTCATAAAAAAACGAAAAAACATTGTCCTCCCTCAACTTAAACGTCATGGACTGCCACTGAATTCATGGATTATGTTTTAGATGTGTACATTTTCCTGTTAAATAATATATTGCTCAAAACAAGCTGTTAATTTACTTACTACTCTGCCCTTCAGTGACTGCCAGCAGCAGCAGCTCCACCCCAGCGTGTGCATAGGCCCTGTGAACATTGCTTGGATTGTTTTGCCAGCTATTTGCTATGGGGGGGAACTGCCTCAGTGAAATTGTGTAATTTCATAGCATAAATTATAAAAGCACAAAGTAATTGGACCGTCCTAGGGTGCTCGATTGTGTGTTCAGTCGGAACTGCTCTATTCTCCCTTCCCCAATGAGACTCGAGCACCAGACTGCTTACTTCCATACATTAGACTAGATCTGCTCTATCAGGTACAGACGGAGTTAAAGCAAAAAGCAATTTGTAATTAACTTGTAAATAAATAATCATAACGTTCATGGGAGCCTGGAAACTAAGAAAACGGATAAATACATAAAAAAATTATCGAAGGACCCTCTGTCACTGCCTAGAACCTTCTCATTGGCAGGGGCTTATTGTTCCCCCCCATGTTGTTCATGAGATTCTACTGTAGGTGACATACTGCTAGACTCTCTTACCTGTATACATGGATGAACGCTTCTCCCTTTCTGTCACGTATGCCATGGTTACCCTTAGTTTGAAGATGGAATCTGGAGACAGGAGTTTTATACAACATCCTTCTGTGGGTTCTCTTTTCGGCTCCCTCCGCATATTTGCAATCAAACGGCAGAATTTTCTCCATATCCTTAGCTATCTGCCTCCACCGGGCATTCCACTGATTTCAAAACTCGGTCAACTTCTTCCGTGACAACATCACTGTTGATCGCCATTTCAGAAGACTACAATGTCTGGTTCAATTAAAATGTTTTTACCTAAATCAGGGATTTCCTCATTGTCTGATTCATTTTCAGAGTGAGAGAGCGTCAGTATGGCATGATTGTCCTCCAGAAAGTGGAGAGCATTAACACTTTTGCAGTTCTTCGTGATAGCTGCGTTTACACAGGCAGCCCAATTCTGATATTTTTTCACTAATTGGTCTTTTGACTAATCAGATCAGCTCTGAAATAAAACGGATGTGCCACAGAGACAGATTCCCTTTCCCTCTTTATTGCAAGATTGTGCTCTGTGATTAATCAACATCGACAGTAGTTCATCTTGAATAATAGTTTTAAATAAAAAATTCAAACAAGTTTAAAGACTTCAAAGAACACTTTATGTCATATAATTTCAGGGTACAAGTAAGCTAGCTTATATGTAAAGGTTAGACATCTAAGTAACAAGTAGGCTATTATTACTAAAGCATAAACTCAGGTGAACAAAAAAGTCCATACCAGAGGTGGCCAAAATCGCTCCGCTGATCCCTGATCTACTTGGTGAGCAGACTTCTAATCCAGACACTGGGAGATGAATTCACCTTTCAGCAGGACAATAACCTAAAAAACAAGGCTAAATCTGCACTGGAGTTGCTTACCAAGAAGAGTGGTTTAAACTTACTTGAAAATCTATGGCAAGACCTGTAAATGGTTGTCTAGCAGTGATCAACAACCAATTTGACAGAGCTTGAAGACTTTTTAAAAGAATAATGGAAAATGTTCTACAATTCAGGTGTGGAAAGCCCTTAGAGACTTACCCAGAAAGACTTAAAGTTATAATAGCTGCCAAAGATGCTTCTACAAACTTTTGACTCAGGGTAGTGAATACTTATGTAAATTAGACATTTTTGTATTCAATTTTCAATGCACTTGACTTTGTCATTATTGGGTACGGTGTGTAGATGGGTAAGAGAATAAAATCCATTTTGAATTCAGGCTGTAACACAACAAAATGTGGAATAAGTCACAGGGTATGAATATTTTCTGAAGGCACTGTAAGTGCGTCGTTATATGCATTTTGCCCTCCTGCATCACTTTATATCCAGAAGGTCTCCGCCAAACATAGAATCACATGGTTTATCCGCCTCTCTGTGAGCACTGATAACTTCAGAACAAATTTGACTACAAATGCAAATTTGTCAATGTCTTTGCAATTGATACAACCCAGCGATACATACAAAACAGAGATGACTGAATTAAAATACATGTAATGTTCAATTAATTGAGTTCTATTTTGCTACTTGAAGGCTACTATCTGGAATCTGTTTCAATATATTTCATGATGTGTAGCCTAAAATTTTTTTTATTATTATTATAGGGTTAGCATTAGAATAAGCCGCCTCAATATCTGCAGCCATAGGTGATAATATCTTTCTAGGAGGTGATCCGTCGTCAGTATTGTGGAATAATTCTAATGATTTCTAATGATCTTCAGTATCAACACATGCCTCAACAATGCACTTAGCGAACATTCTGTATGTTACATCTTTGGCTGTTGTAGGAAAGATGCATCGTTAAAACACTCGTAAGCCTCAATTCCATCACTATCGGGAACCAGGCCCAGGTGTGTTAGTGCTGGGCTTGAACAGAAGCCTACACATCCAGCAGGGTTGGCCTGCTCCAGTTGTAATATGTTTAGAAATTGTGTGTAACTTTAAAACTGTATTTTTGTTTTCAACATTTGCTAACATAGCTACACATACACAGTCTACAATACATTAGGAACACCTTCTCTTTCCATGACATAGACTAACCAGGTGAATCCAGGTGAAAGCTATGATCCCTTATTGATGTCACTTGTAAAATCCGCTGCAATCAGTGTAGATGAAGGGGAGGAGACAGGTTAAAACTTATTTGGGATCGTTGTCCCTTCCACGGGACGGTTGAGCTAACGTAGGCTAATGCAATTAGCATGAGGTTGTAAGTCACAAGAAAATTTCCCAGGACATAGACATATCTGATATTGGCAGAAAGCTTAAATTCTTGTTAATCTAACTGCACTGTCCAATTTACAGAAGCTATTACAGTGAAAGAATACCATGCTATTGTTTGAGGAGAGTGCACAATTTTGAACATGAAAAGTTATTAATAAACAAATTAGGCACATTTGGGCAGTCTTGATACAACATTTTGAACAGAAATGCAATGGTTCATTGGATCAGTCTAAAACTTTGAAAATACACTGCTGCCATCTAGTGGCCAAAATCTATATTGCACCTGGGTTGGAATAATACACTATGGCCTTTCTCTTGCATTTCAAAGATGATGGTACAAAAAAATACACATTTTCTTTGTATTATCTTTTACCAGATCTATTGTGTTATATTCTCCTACATTCCTTTCACATTTCCACACACTTCAAAGTGTTTCCTTTCAAATGGTACCAAGAAGATGCATATCATTGCTTCAGGGCCTGAGCTATAGGCAGTTAGATTTGGGTATGTCATTTTAGGCGAAAATTGAAGACAAGGGTCGGATCCAAGCTTTGTGACAACTAAGATATGGATTGTGTATGTGTGCCATTCAGAAGGTGAATGGGCAAGACTGTCACGCCTTGACCTTAGAGAGCCTTTTAATTTCTCTATTTGGTTTGGTCAGGGTGTGATTTGGGTGGGCATTCTAGTTTATCTATTTCTTTGTTTGCCGGGTATGGTTCCCAATCAGAGGCAGCTGTCTATCGTTGTCTCTGATTGGGGATCATGCTTAGGCAGCCTTTTTCCACCTTAGTTTGTGGGATCTTGTTTTTGTATTGTTGCTGTGTAGCCTGCAGAACTTTAAGTTTGTTTTGTATTTTGTTGTTTTGTTCGGTGTTCATTTAAATAAAAGTAAAATGTTTGCCTACCACGCTGCACCTTGGTCCAATCTTTACGATGAACGTAACAGAAGATCCCACCACAAACGGACCAAGCAGCGTGGCCAGGAGGAGCAGACATCCTGGACATGGGAGGATATCTTGGATGGAAAAGGATCCTGGACGTGGGAAGAGATCCGGGCAGGAATGGATCACCTTCCATGGGAGCAGACGGAGGCAGCGAAGGAGGATCAACGGCGACTCCGAAGTTCACGACCAAGACGGAAGCCCGAGAGGCAGCCCCCCTCAAAAAAAATTCCAGCAACGGTCTGCGGTCCAGAGTCTCCAGCGACGGTCTGCGGTCCAAAGTCTCCAGCGACGGTCTGCGGTCCGGAGCCTCCAGCGACGGTCTGCGGTCCGGAGCTTCCAGAGACGGTCTGCGGTCCGGAGCCTCCAGCGAAGGTCTGCGGTCCGGAGCCTCTAGCGACGGTCTGCGGTCCTGGGCCTCCAGCGACGGTCTGCGGTCCGGAGTCTCCAGCGACGGTCTGCGGTCCGGAGTCTCCAGCGACGGTCTGCGGTCCGGAGTTTCCAGCGACGGTCTGCGGTCCGGAGTCTCCAGCGACGGTCTGCAGTCCGGGGCCTCCAGCGACGGTCTGCGGTCCGGAGCCTTCTGCGGCGATCCACGGTCCGGAGCCTCCAGGGACGGTCTGGAGTCTCCAGCGACGGTCTGCAGTCCGGAGCCTCCAGCGACGGTCTGCGGTCCGGGGCCTCCAGCGACGGTCTGCGGTCCGGAGCCTTCTGCGGCGATCTACGGTCCATAGTCCCCGGCGACGATCTACGGTCCGGAGTCCCCGGCGACGATCCACGGTCCGGTTCCTCGGGCGACGATCCACGGTCCGGAGCCTCCGGCGACAGTCTGCGGTCCGGGGCCTCCAGCGAAGGTCTGCGGTCTGGAGTCTCCAGCGACGGTCTGCGGTCCGGGGCCTCCAGCAACGGTCTGCGGTCCGGAGCCTTCTGCGGCGATCTACGGTCCATAGTCCCCAGCGACGATCCACGGTCCGGTTCCTCCGGCGACGATCCACGGTCCGGAGTTTCCGGCGACGATCCACGGTCCGGAGCTTTCGGCGACGTCCCGTCTACGTCCCGCACCGGAGCTGCCACCGAGGCTAGATGCCCACCCGGACCCTCCCCTATAGAGTCAGGTTTTGTGGCCGGAGTCTGCACCTTTGGGGGGGGTACTGTCACGCCCTGACCTTAGAGAACCTTTTTATTTCTCTATTTGGTTAGGTCAGGGTGTGATTTGGGTAGGCATTCTAGTTTTTCTATTTCTTTGTTTGCCGGGTATGGTTCCCAATGAGAGGCAGCTGTCTATTGTTGTCTCTGATTGGGGATCATACTTAGGCAGCCTTTTTCCCACCTTAGTTTGTGGGATCTTGTTTTTGTATTGTTGCTGTGTAGCCTGCAGAACTTTACGTTTGTTTTGTATGTTGTTGTTATGTTCAATGTTCATTTTAAATAAAAGTAAAATGTTCGCCTACCACGCTGCACCTTGGTCCAATCCTTCCAACAACGAGTGTAACAAAGACAAAAGATTGAAGTGCCTTTGAATGGGTTATGGTAGTAGGTGCCAGGCGCACCTGTTTTGAGTGTGTCAAGAACTGCAATGCTATTGGGTTTTTCACACTCAACAGTTTCCCATGTGTATCAATAATGGTCCACCACCTGACGGACATCCAGGCAACTTGACACAACTGTGCGAAGCATTGGAGTCAGCATGGGCCTGCATCCCTGTGGAACGCTTTCGATACCTTGTAGAGTCCATGCCCCAGCGAATTAGAGCTGTTCTGAGGACAAAAGGGGCTGCAACTCCATATTAGGAAGGTGTTACTAATGTTTTGTACACTCAGTGTATAACCCATTGGTATACAAGGATGTACCCTTATCTCTTGGGATATTTAAAACTTGAAACATTGATTGCAGACAGGGTTTCACAGCTCTCTGTACCGGAGGACAGAAAACATCACAAAGAAACACGCTTCATTATACTCAAATTAGACAATACTAAATATGATGTTGCTGTATCTCTCTGTCCTCATTTTGTCTCGCTAGGGACTGGAAATTGAGAATATTTTCATAATATACTCCCAGAAAGGTACCTGCCCGATCCAGAGTAGCCTACTCTCTCCCTTCTCTGACAGCTGGAGCTGCAAAATCGTGTTTGTGTTTAGTGTACAATGATAAATGCATCAAGATAGCTAACTAGCTAATATGAAGTTAGCTGGCTGGTGATATTTAATTCACTTAGCTGGCTACAGTATACAGTATGTCAAGTTAGCTATCTAGCTAGCTGATATTATGTTAGCAGCTCATTTGTGTTAGCATGCACACTACATTCCTGTAGCAGGCTACGTAGCTAATGATGCATAAAAAAAAACATTTTCTAAATATATTTATTTACTTCAATAGGTTCTCCCACAGCCTCTGTTTTCTGGGTCCTTAGAAACATTTTACGATGGGCAACCTGCCCGGTGATTCCGGTGGTTGCAAGATGCAGCCAGACACGTGGACGATTGAAGGATTTCCACCATAGTGACGCTGGTCTTCTAACACTGAGCCTGGTGTGGTTGCGAGTTGATTTGTGACGCAACTGCTACTCCTCTATAGTGGATTACAACAACAATATCAAAACCCTGTTTTAGAAATAAATGTAATTCCATAACCTTATGAGCAGCCACGACTATAATGTACAAAAATAAACATTAATACGTAGGTTTCCGTGCATTTTAAAAACGTGTAGTTGTTACGCCATCGCAATCGTACCTCAAAATGAGATGGCAAGTAGGCCTACAATGAACAACAAAGTAGTCAGAAGGTTGCCTAACACAAAATTGAATTAGAAAATGATTAATCCCTACGTGGGAGAGTTATGTATGGTTTTTAAATAACATTTACATTTTAGTAATTTAGCTGATGCTCTTATCCAGAGCGACTTACATTATTACATTCATCTTGTGATAGCTAGGCGAGACAACAACATATCGCAATTGTAGACGGCACATGTTCTCTCAACAAAGTAGTCATCAGCAAAGTCTATGTTTGTTGGAAAAGACAAGTGCAATATGAGTTTAAAATGTATGCCATGCAAAAAAGAGAGAAATTATTGAATACATTTCAATACATTGAACCTCCCCAAATATTTCAGAATACATTTTGCATGATTCATCCTTTCCCAGATTTTGTTGTTACAAAGTGGGATTAAAATAGATTGAATTGTTATTATTTGTCAACGATCTACACAAAACACTCTGTAATGTCAAAGTTGAAGAAAAATGTGAACATTTTGTTTTTAATTAATGGAAAATTAAACACTAATATCTTGATTAGATAGGTATTCAACCCACTGAGTCATGTTAGAACCACCTTTGGCAGCGATTACAGCTGTGAGTCTTTATGGGTACGTTTTTAAGATCTTTGCACACCTGGATCGTACAATATTTGCCTATTATGCTTTTAAAAATTCTTTAAGCTTTGTGAAGTTGGTTGTTGATCATTGCTAGACAGACATTTTTAAGTCTTGCCATAGATTTTCAAGCCAATTTAATTCAAAACTATAACTAGGCCACTCAGGAACATTCAATGTTGTCTTGGTAAGCAACTCCAGTGTATATTTGGCCTTGTGTTTAAGGTATTTGTCCTCCTGAAAGGTGAATTATATAGTCATAACAGATTTTATATGGGAAAATAAAATTCATAGAATAAAAAGGAAAGTTTTACATTTTCATAAGTCTGAGGGTGCTTTTAACCTTCCAGAATTTGATTTGTATCAACTTGCTACTCAGGGCTTTTACTTGCGACATATTGTTAAATGTACATATTATAGATGTGCATGCACATCCCCAAAATCGTTTTACGTGTTTATTTTCAAAAGATAAAGCTAAGAACATTAATATAGAACACTATAACAACTCTGTCACGGTTGTCGTCGGTTAAGGAGGACCAAAACGCAGCAGGTATGTGCAGGCTCATCTTGACTTTTATTAACTACAAAATGAACGTACAAAAATAACAAAAAACACGAACGATCAACAAAAAACAGTCTGGTAAGACACAAGGCGAAACACAGAACAATCACCCACAAATAACAAACACAAACACACCCTAATATATGGGACTCTCAATCAAAGGCAGATAGACAACACCTGCCTTCAACTGAGAGTCCCAACCCCAATTAACCAAACATAGAAAACGACACACTAGACTCAACATAGAATTCATGAAACTCACCCAGTGCCCAAAACCCCGGAATACTAAATGAAATGCCCTCCTAACTCATACAACACCCAGAACCACATAAAACAAATACCCTCTGCCACGTCCTGACCAAACTACAATACTAATTAACCCTTATACTGGCCAGGACGTGACAAACATGGAAGAAAATGTAACATATTTTAATAGAACAAATATCACTCGCTAGAAACACAAAATTATTGAACAATCCCTTGATAGCTTTCAGAATTCATCGATAAATTGGTCCACATGGATAACTAAAGGCATAGAAATCTTAAATGACTTGGTAATAGGAAATACATGTATTTCCATGACAGCTTTAAAAAGCAATTGTGTATTGACCAATGTAGATACGCATTTTCAAATACATCCAACTTAAAAGTTTTATGTCACAGAATTGTTAAATTCATACGATAGGTAAGCTATACAAAAGCTTGCAGAGGGCCTATCCAACTGAGAATCTCTTTAGAAAAATATGTAAACTGTTGGAACCAATATTTAAAAAGAACTGATATTGGCACAAGATGGAAGGAATGTTGGAACATAACTAACGAGACGACAGTTAATGAAAATGCACGCTTAATCCAATATAAATTAATGTGTCGAGTTTATCTATACAAGAGACAAAATTCACAAATTCTACAGCACAACGGCAGAGTCATGTCTGAAGAGTAAATCTACTAATGACTCAATAATTCATGCCTTCTGGGAATGTTTTGGAAAGTCCAACAGTTATGGGCGGAGTTGGAAAGATGGCTGTCAGAAGTATTACCATGTTAGTTTATTTTAATTTGTCTATCTGCGTATTTCAATACATGGCATATGAGGATGCACCGAGATACCTGATGGGTTGCACAATGATTTTTCATAAATCATCTTAAAAAATCTTAAACTTAAAAACTGGAAATCAACCAATCTACCATCGTCCACGCAATGGAAAAGTGAAATGCTTTACTATCAAAAAATGTAAAGTGCGTGGGCGATGGAGAGAAACAAAATCATACAGTTTGAGGCCATGTGGCAGAAAGTGATATGGGCGCTGGAGATAGGGGTGAGAGCTAGTGGGTCTGGGCAGGTGTGATGTAGTTTATGTTTGTATGATGTCATCGTTTGTATGTTTATGTTTTGTATTGTTGAAAATATAAATTTAAAAAAAGCAGACCGGAACAAATTTTCCTCTAGGATTTTGCCTGTGCTTAGCTCTATTCTTTTATCCTAAATAACTCCCTAGTCCTTGACGATGACAAGCATACCCATAACATGATGCAGCCACCACCATGTTTGGTGTTGTGTTGGATTTGCCCAAAACATAATGCTTTGTATTCAGCTGCTCAGTACAGAATGATGGATGCCACTATGTTCGTGGGGACCTTCAATGCTACAGAAATTTGTTGGTACCCTTCCCCAGATTTGTGTTTTGACACAACCGTGTCTCGGAGCTCTACGGACAATTCCTTTGACCTCATGGCTTGGTTTTTGCTCTGACATGCACTGTCAAGTGTGGGACCTTATATAGACAGGTATGTGCCTTTCCAAACCACCTCCAATCAATTGAATTTACCACAGGTGGACTCCAATCAAGTTGTAGAAACATCTCAAGGATGATCAATGGAAACAGGATGCACCGGAGCTCAATTTCGAGTCTCATATTAAAGTGTCTGAATACTTATATAAATAAGGTATTTCTGTTTCTTATTTGTAATACATTTGCAAAAATGTCTAAACCTGTTTTCGCTTTGTCATTAAGGGGTATTGTGTGTAGATTGATGAGGAAAAACAATTTCATCAATTTTATAGTAAGGCTGTAACGTAACATAATGTGGAAAAAGTCAAGGGGTCTGAATACTTTCCGAATGGACTGTATATGACTTTTCCGTATGTTGAGAATCTTTGAGGGTTATTTATCATTTGGATGTACACAAAAGGCCCCATCATTTTGGGGGGGAAGTAGTTAATGTACTAAGTTGGCAATGACACCTGTATGTCTCTTCCACACTGGTCCCTGTCCAACTCTGGTGCACCTAGACATATGGCAGGCAAGATGAGATGAGACATCCTTAGTCATTTGTTGGGCATTATTTACATATGATTGTTTCGAAATAAATATTGGAAGTATAAAATGGCATCTGTGGTTTTTGCTGTTAGCAGCACCATTAAATCCCTTGGAACGTTTGGAGCAAAGAACCAGACACTTGGCTATTTGAATTCAAATCGTAGAATTTTGTATTACTCAGTGGCAAAAGCACATGAGCTCAGTCAATACATTATTCACAGATAGTCCATATCTAACATTGATGCGATGCTATTTCTTTGAGGCCACACATTTTAAGTCCATTTTGATAGCGATGCCAAATCTCCAATGGCACTGCTTGAGACGTGTGGTGTGACAGTGGGAGTCCCCCTCCCCCTCAACTCCCCCTAACTCCCCGCTCCCCCCCTGCGTTCCCCTTCCGTGGTCTTGGTTGCTCCCAGCGCCCAGTCACACATCTCTGACACTTGTCTCTGTGGCACATTAGTCACTGGCCGCTCTCGCCGCAGCCTCCCGGAGAGGACGAGCATGAATTTAACAGCTACCTCCGCCCCGAGGCGATAAAACCACACGATTTGTCTGCTGCACATTACACCCTGTAAATAGACATTTTGGATGCTCTGCACCACATTATTCTCTCTATCCCACTCCCTTTCTCTCTTCCTATCTTCCTTTCAAATCAAGTCAAATGTGATTTGTCACATGCTTTGTAAAACAACAGGTGTAGACTAAAGCCGGGTGTACACTACACGACTTTCAAAATCCTAACATCACTGAGTCTCTGACATGAAACAACCTTCTTTCCTGTAGTTTTTTTTGTCTTGCCAACGATGTGGCGCGCACACTAAACGATGTGGCACAGACAGGGGTCACACAGCACAATATTCTTCACCTTGTCGTAAGGATTCTCGATACCGCGCTGTCTCGTGAAAACAATGATGTGATGACGTGGTTACATTTAACGTAGCCACAATGAGCAGCCTCAAATGTTTTCAGTCAGATATTCACAACTGCCATACAGAATTGAAATATCTAGCCAACATTTTGAATTAAATAACATTTTGAATTGTAACGATTTGACACATTGGCTTTGGTTAAAGGCAAGTAATGTTTTGGGGCTTCCAAGTGACGCAGTGGTCTAAGGCACTGCATCTCAGTGCTAGAGGTGTCACTACAGACCCTGGTTTGATTCCAGGCTGTATCACAACTGGCCGTGATTGGGAGTCCCATAGGGCGGCGCACAATTGGCCCAGCATCAACCGGGTTAGGGTTTGGCCGGGGTAGACCGTCATTGTAAATAAGAATTTGTTCTTAACTGACTAGTTAAATAAAGTAACAAATATATATATATATATATATACACTGCTCAAAAAAATAAAGGGAACACTTAAACAACACAATGTAATTCCAAGTCAATCACACTTCTGTGAAATCAGACTGTCCACTTAGGAAGCAACACTGATTGACAATACATTTCACATGCTGTTGTGCAAATGGAATAGACAACAGGTGGAAATTATAGGCAATTAGCAAGACACCCCCAATAAAGGAGTGGTTCTGCAGGTGGGGACCACAGACCACTTCTCAGTTCCTATGCTTCCTGGCTGATGTTTTGGTCACTTTTGAATGCTGGCGGTGCTTTCACTCTAGTGGTAGCATGAGACAGAGTCTACAACCCACACAAGTGGCTCAGGTAGTGCAGCTCATCCAGGATGGCACATTAATGCGAGCTGTGGCAAGAAGGTTTGCTGTGTCTGTCAGCGTAGTGTCCAGAGCATGGAGGTGCTACCAGGAGACAGGCCAGTACATCAGGAGATGTGGAGGAGGCCGTAGGAGGGCAACAACCCAGCAGCAGGACCGCTACCTCCGCCTTTGTGCAAGGAGGAGCAGGAGAAGCACTGCCAGAGCCCTGCAAAATGACCTCCAGCAGGCCACAAATGTGCATGTGTCTGCTCAAACAGTCAGAAACAGACTCCATGAGGGTGGTATGAGGGCCCGACGTCCACAGGTGGGGGTTGTGCTTACAGCCCAACACCGTGCAGGACGTTTGGCATTTGCCAGAGAACACCAATATTGGCAAATTCGCCACTGGCGCCCTGTGCTCTTCACAGATGAAAGCAGGTTCACACTGAGCACGTGACAGACGTGACAGAGTCTGGAGACGCCATGGAGAACGTTCTGCTGTCTGCAACATCCTCCAGCATGACCGGTTTGGCGGTGGGTCAGTCATGGTGTGGGGTGGCATTTCTTTGGGGGGCCGCACAGCCCTCCATGTGCTCGCCAGAGGTAGCCTGACTGCCATTAGGTACCGAGATGAGCTCCTCAGACCCGTTGTGAGACCATATGCTGGTGCGGTTGGCCCTGGGTTCCTCCTAATGCAAGACAATGCTAGACCTCATGTGGCTGGAGTGTGTCAGCAGTTCCTGCAAGAGGAAGGCATTGATGCTATGGACTGGCCCGCCCGTTCCCCAGACCTGAATCCAATTGAGCACATCTGGGACATCATGTCTCGCTCCATCCACCAACGCCACGTTGCACCACAGACTGTCCAGGAGTTGGCGGATGCTTTAGTCAAGGTCTGGGAGGAGATCCCTCAGGAGACCATCCGCCACCTCATCAGGAGCATGCCCAGGCGTTGTAGGGAGGTCATACAGGCACGTGGAGGCCACACACACTACTGAGCCTCATTTTGACTTGTTTTAAGGACATTACATCAAAGTTGGATCAGCCTGTAGTGTGGTTTTCCACTTTAATTTTGAGTGTGACTCCAAATCCAGACCTCCATGGGTTGATAAATTGGATTTCCATTGATTATTTTTGTGTGATTTTGTTGTCAGCACATTCAACTATGTAAAGAAAAAAGTATTTAATAAGATTATTTATTTCATTCAGATCTAGGATGTGTTGTTTAAGTGTTCCCTTTATTTTTTTGAGCAGTATATACATAGCAGTTATCACTCCTGCTAGAGTCTACACATTCTGAGTGATGTGAAACAACGTCGTCACCTCACTGGCTTCTTCTCTGGTGAGCTCTCATTGGCTATTGCTGATCATCGTTCTCAAAACTTGTCATTGCACATCTCACACCACAAGAGAATTGCAGATTTTGTGCCGATAAAATAAAACATGTTTGAAAATATTGGGACGTCTGGTACTGCTCAAAGACGTGATCGGTAACCCTCTGATTGCGTCTCTGACCCGCTCACATTAAATGAGCGATGGCTGTGCACCCCGAGTAGGCAACTAGATGGGGATTTGGTCTTCGATCTCAAACTTGTCTGGAACAGCTAAATCGGGGCCAAAACCGTGTAGTGTACACCCAGCTTAAGAGTGAAATGCTTACTTCCAGGCCGGGCCCTTCCCAACTATGCAGAGAGAAAAATACAAAAATAATAACACAAGGAATAAATACACAATGAGTAACGATAACATGCCTATATACACAGGGTAGCAGTATGGAGTCGATGTGCAGAGGTACGAGGTAAATGAGGTAGATACAGTGCATGTACATGAAGGTAGGGGTAAAGTGACTAGGCAACAGGGTAGATAATAAGTAGGAGCAGCAGCAGCGTATGTCAAAAGGGAGTCCATAGCTTTAGGTTAACTATTTAGCAGTCTTATGGCTTGCTGGTAGAAGCTGTTCAGGCTCCTGTTGGTTCTTGTTGGTTCCACACTTTGTTGGTTCCCCGCATCTGTACTGCTTGTCGGTAGTAGAGAGGACAGTCAAACATGACTTGGGTGGCCGGAGTCCTTGACAACTTGACAGCATTATATACAATTCCATATCCTGCACTTGAGTCCACAAAGAATTATGAGATTATATCTCTCACACACGTGCCTTTTAACATAGCAGTCTATTAATATATGGTTTTCTGCTAAAATGGAAGGAGGAATGGCTAGGCAAGTCTTCTGTTGCACGGAGCAGCACCTGCTTGTCACCAGTCCTCTACCTTTCTGCTCGAGCACAAGAAAGTAGTGATATAATTTGCTTTGCGTACTGGTTGGACCTCGGTAGTTTTGCCCTTTGTTCTTTCTTCTTGTCTTCTTGGTTGATAGAGCCAGCGAGTCAATGAGGAGAATGCCACACAAGTGTAATGTATATACATGACTTTGTAGGCTTAGCAGAACAGGTTTAAAGCTCTCCCCAGCCTTTCTCTCTCCTCACACTCCCTCCTCTCCATCCTGTCTCCTTCACTCCATCTCTCTCTTTGTACTAGTCAAGAGCAGGAGATCAAAGGCAGGAGCTGCGACGCTCCCAGGCCTAAATTAGATTCATGCTTCCTTTAAAGAAGAGAGAAATTGGTAGGACGAAATCCGAAGGTCAAAGTCGGCCCCTCTCCTTCTCTCTACAAAATGCCAGTCTCTGTCTGTCTCTCTCGCCCTCTCTCTCTCTCTCTCTCTCACACACATTCAGATTGCTTTATTGGCATGAAATACAATTTGTAGATATTGCCAAAGCAGTATACTGGTACAGTATTTCAGGAAATGCTGTAAAATGCAATGAGGATAATGAAATACAGTTCATTTCAATAGTAATCATAATAATCAATATATATACAGTACCAGTCAAAAGTTTGGACAAACCTACCCATTGCAGGGTTTTTATTTTTTATTATTTTCTACATTGTTGAATAATAGTGAAGACATCAAAACTATGAAATAACACATGGAATCATGTAGTAACCAAAAAAGTGTTAAACACATTTTTTCAAAGTAGCCACCCTTTGCCTTGATGACAGCTTTGCACACTCTTGGCATTCTCTCAACTAGCTTCATTAGGTAGTCACCTGGAATGCATTTCTATTAACAGGTGTGCCTTGTAAAAAGTTAATTAGCGGAATTTCTTTCCTGCCTAGTGTGTTTTAGCCAGTTGTGTTGTGACAAGGAAGGGAAAGTATACAGAAAATAGCCCTATTTGGTAAAAGAACAAAGCTGTGTTCGAATACCCATACTAACATACTGTATACTACATACTTAATGAGTATATACTACATACTATACACTATTAGTTCATATTAGTATCCTGAAACCAGGCCTGGGCAAAGGCCGGCCCGGGGGCAGTATGCGACCTGATTCAATACGGCCCGCGGAATCATGCTCAGATCACATAAAGAATTTGCGATAGTAAAGCTTTGAAAAACATATTTGTTATGTTATGCAAAAATTACTTTTTCAAAGAAAAGGAAAGTAGACAATGGGTGTTCCTTGCTGAGTGTTCCAGCAAGAGTGGACAATCGAGGGAAAATTACTCCTCCTGACCCGGCAAGTAGAAGCCAACAATCTCACCCACCTCCCGACACTACTAGTCTGTTCCCTATCAGATGACCAGTGGGAGAAGTATACATCGCTGCTGCGTGCTTTGAACATTGAGTTTTCTCATCGTTTTGAGGATTCCAAAGTGTTGGAAAATGACATGCTGTTGCTTTCCTTTCGTTTCACCTTCAATGTGGATAATGCTCCCACTGACCTGCAACTTGAGCTTATCGATCTTCAGTCTGATGCAGTGATTGGAGAACTATTCAAAACAATGTCACTGACGAGGTTCTTTGCTTCTCTCGATGAACAAAACTTTCCAAAGATTAGGAGTCATGCTCAGAAGATGTTTGTGCTGTTTGGGTCAACCTATGTATGTGAACAGACATTTTCAGTGATGAAATATAACAAGTCAACGTACAGATCATCTCTTACTGACTCTCACCTCTCATCAATCCTGCGCATAGCGACGTCAGAAACTATACCGGACTTCACTGCTCTAGTCAATGCCCATCAGACCCATCAGATAGCCAGTGCGAATTTACGAAAACACCCAAATGTCCATTGAGAATGCACAAAGACTATACCATTTAGCTAAGCTAAGAATGACAGGAATAATCAAGTGAATAAACTTTGGGTAGTTAGTTAGCTAGCCTATAGTTAATATACTGACAAGTTTGATATATAAGTTGCCAACTAAAGTTAGGTAGCTAGGTAATAACATACCGGTACATACTGCTGTAAGTTACTAAGGTAACTTATTTGAAAAGTCATTAATTTATTACATTGTTCAACATTTTCTTAACATTTGTCAGTAATTAGTTAAAGCAATGAATTTGTATCCGCTCTCGTTATACTGCGGCTGTATATTTTCTGCCATTTTATTCAAATCTGAAAACGATGTGAAGCCACGCCCATTTTCTGAAGAATTGCATTATGGGCCCTGAAGTACGGATATAGTGTCCTCTGAGTGTATAGTTCATATTTTGGCGAATTTAGTACGACATTCACAAACTTTTGGCATACTAACTATATCCATACTATGACCAATAAGCATAGTATATACTCAATTCAAGTCACAAATAGTACGGTTAGTGTGGTTAGTATGAGTGTTTGAACAAAGCTCAAGTCCATATTATGGCAAGAACAGCTCAAATAAGCTAACAGAAATGACCGTCCATCATTATTGTAATACATGAAGGTCAGTCAATCTGGAAAATTTCTAGAACTTTGAAAGTTTCTTCAGGTGCAGTCGCTAAAACCATCAAGCGCTACGATGAAACTGGCTCTCATGAGGACCACCACAGGAAAGGAAGACGCAGAGTTCATAAGAGTAACTGCACCTCAGATTGCATCCCAAATAAATGCTTCACAGAGTTCAAGAAACAGACACATCTCAACATCAACTGTTCAGAGGAGACTGCGTGAATCAGGCCTTCATGTTTGAATTGCTGCAAAGAAACCACTACTAAAGGACACCAATAATAAGAAGAGACTTGCTTGCTTTCCGTGTCTTTGTGAGACGCAGAGTAGATGAATGGATGATCTCTGCATGTGTGGTTCCCACCGTGAAGCATGGAGCAGGAGGTGTGGGGGTGCTTTGCTGGTGACAATATCGGTGATTTAATTAGAATTCAAGACACACTTAACCAGCATGGCTACCACAGCATTCTGTAGCGATACGCCATCCCATCTGGTTCATGCTTAGTGGGAATATCATTTGTTTTTCAATAGGACAATGACCTAACACACCTCCAGGCTGTGTAAGGGCTATTTTACCAAGAAGGAGAGTGATGGAATTCTGCATCAAGATGACCTGGCCTACACAATCACCTGACCTCAACCCAATTGAGATGGTTTGGGAGGTCCAACTCTGGTTGGACCTCAGAGTGATGGAAAAGCAGCCAACAAGTGCTCAGCATATGTGGGAACTCCTTCAAGACTGTTGGAAAAGCATTCCAGGTGAAGCTGGTTGAGAGAATGCCAAGACTGTGCAAAGCTGTCATTAAGGCAAAGGGTGACTACTTTGTAGAATCTCAAATATAAAATCTATTTTGATTTATTTAACACTTTTTTGGTTACTACCTGATTCCATGTGTGTTATTTTCATAGCGTTGATGTCTTCACTATTATTCTACAATGTAGAAAATAGTAAAAATAAAGAAAACCCGTGAATGACTAGGTGTGTCCAAACTTTTGACTGGTACTGTATATCATGTATAGAAGTACAACACTATTGTTGTAGATTGTTTAATATTTGGTGTATAAATTGAAATAAATAAAAATAAGATGTACATAAAAAAATGTAAACAATAAAATGTACACGGCTGATGGTTACAATATAAATTGTGTAAATGATATACAGTGTAAATGGAATGTCCCTCAGGTTATCCTCTGTTTCTCCCTCATCCAGAATAATTTCCAGTTTAAAGGCATCAGTAAATGCACTGAAGTTGGGAATTGATTGGAATATTTTCATTAATAAAGTATTTTTCACAGTAGAGGAGAAAGTGCATCTCTGTCTTTACCTCCCCTGCCGTGCAGTAAACGCACACACTCTTCTCTTTGGGTAGCCATGTCTTTTTGTGTTTCCCTTTTTCTATAGCCAATTCGTGGTCACTGCCTGCATTTGGTCTGTTTTGTATCTCGGACAGAGTAGAGATATTCTGCCATTTGTGTTTTTGTTTCATTTTCTAAAATGTTCAAATAGAATGATACTATTGAATATTTTGCACCAGATTTGGATTGGAATATTTATTTTTGATACAAATATTTGTATGGGGTAAAATGCTTTGAAGGCTTTTTCTTTTAGCGCATTCACTGTCAGACCAAAGCCCCAAGAGGCACATATTTTTAGTCCCAGGTAGGTAGTTGTGTCATTGGGCGTGTTCCTAAATTTAGGGAGTATCTGCTGCTCTGATTTTTGGTGTTGTTGAAAATCACAACTTTGATTTTAAGAAAGCTGATTTCCCAATATTTTGTATTTTGTATTTTTTTTACGGATCTCCATTAGCTGCTGCCAATGGTTACTCTTCCTGGGGTCCAAACAAGATTGAGGCAGTTATATACAAAACAAAACAGCACACCACACAAGACATTATTACACAATACTCTAATTATATACAAAATAAAACAGTACATCAACCAACACATTATTACACACTACTCTACCACAACATACTCTATCTACAGAATCCATAACAATATTACAATCTAAGTGTGTGTCGAGTGCGTGTGTTTGCATGTGTGTGCCTAGGTGTGTGTGTGTCTCTTCAGTCTGCACTGTTCCATAAGGTGTAATTTTATCTGTTTTTTAAATCGGATTTTACTGCTTGCAAGAGTTACTTGATCTGGAATAGATTTTCATGTAGTCGTGGCTCTATGTAGTACTGTGTGGTTCCCATAGTTTTGATGTTACCTTAGATTGTAAACTGTCATGGTCAAAACATATTGATTCAATTGTTGTAAAGATGGGGAGAAGGTCTATCCATAATAAATAGATGGTCTGCTTTTTTTACACCACACTCCAAAAAGTGTCTTATCTTGGTTGTTGTCCAGTCGTGTGGCCAAGAGCTGCAGAGAAATACCTACTTAAGCTGCAGCTGGCACAGAACAGAGTGGCACGTCTTCCTCTTCATTGTAATCAGTGGGCTAATATACTGTACATACTATGCATGCCAGTCTCTCTTGGCAGAAGTTGAAGTGAGACTGACTGCATCACTTCTTCTTTCTACAAGAAACATTAATGTGTTGGAAATTCCAAATAGTTTGCATAGTCAACTTACACACATTTACCAAACCAGACATGCCACCAGGGGTCTTTTTACACTCCCCAAATCCAGAACGAATTCAAGAAAGCATACAGTATTATATAGAGCCATTATTGCATGGAACACAGTTCCATTTTATATAGCTCAAATGAACATCAAACCAGTTAAACATTTTTTGATAAAGCAACACCTCACGGCACCTCTCCACTATTTGACCTAGATAGTTTCTGTGTATGTATTGATGTGTAGGATGTGTGCCATTTTAAAATGTACATAGTTCTGTCCTTGAGCTGTTCTTGTCTATTAATGTTCTGTATTATGTCATGTTTCTTGTTTTGTGTGGACCCCAGGAAGAGTAGCTGCTGCTTAGCAACAGCTAATGGGGATCCTAATAAAATACCAATGCAAGATTTAGTTGAGGTTTAGGGTTTAGTGCCTCCATACTAAACTGGTGGACCGAGGTCTGGATCCGTATCCAGAACGGTGTCAATACGGACTGCGGGTTCTGACTACAAAATAAAAAGATATTGGGCTTCGAACCGTTATCATATAAACACACATAAGACATGGAACATTTTGTAGTTTTGCAGGAAATTAGCTTTAAAACAGCAACAACAACAAACATTTCTTCCAACAAGAGGGGTGTAAACAGTTTGGGGTCGCATGGGTTGCGAGGTGATGGTTTGTTGCTACACCGATAAATGACGATACCCATCCAGACCTTTGCCACCTAGGAAATGTGACCGGACCTTCTCAAATAGTACTTGAGTACCCCTGGTTTAGTGAATGTTTTGTCCCAAATACAATGCTTTCAGTTGTTTTTAAATAAATATTTAAGACATTTCTTGCCACTCATTCAAAAATGACTGCAGCTCTTTGTTAAGTATTGCAGGGATTTCACATGCTGTGGTAGCTGACGCGTATAGTGTTGTCATCAGCATACATGGACACACAGGCTTTATTCAGTGCCAGTGTCATGTCATTAGTAAAGATTTTAAAAAGTAAAGGGCCTAAAAAGCTGCCCTGGGGAACGACTGAATCCTTCTGGATTATGTTGGAGAGGCTTTCATTAAAGAACATGCTCTGTGTCCTGTTAAGTGGGTAACTCTCAATAAACTATATAGCCATACATTTTTCCAGCAGCAGAATTTTGCTTCCTTCCAGGCCTGAAGAAACACACTTTCCTGTAGGCTTAGATTGAAGAGACGGCAAATAGGAGTGGCAATATAGTCCGCTATCATCCTCAGTAATTTTCCATCCAAGTTGTCAGACCCAGGTGGCTAGACATAGTTTCTCCTGTAGACCTTGCTCTGTTGGTGACAGCACGATAGGTTCATCCGCATAGAGCAGGAATCTGACCCCCTCATCTTTGAGGGTGAGTCCAGGGACTGCAGATCAGTTCAGCAACACCACTAATTCGTTGGTGTAGACGGTAAACAGGGTTGGACATAAACTGCAACTTTGTCTCACCCCCCACCGTTGTGCAGTTTTTTTGTATTTTATTGTGTAGTTTAATGCTGCATTTGTTATTTAAGTAAATTAGATTTAATGATGTTGTATACTTTACCCCCAATGCCGGTTTGGAGGGTTTTGTAATATAATCCATTATGCCAAATGAAATCAAAATTGTTCTTAAAATCAACAAAACATGCAAATACTTTCCCTCTGTTTTTCTGATGAACATGCTGGTTTTATTACATGTGTAACGTGTGTGTATATGGTCTGTTCTGTGTTTAGGTAGAAAGCCAATTTGTTTTTGCTGAGAGTGTTATGTGTGAGGAAAGTCTGTATTCAGTCATTGAAAATACAGCATAACAGTTTTCCCATGTTACTGGTGACACATATTCCCCTATAGTCTCTCTCTCTCTCTCTCTCTCTCTCTCTCTCTCTCTCTCTCTCTCTCTCTCTCTCTCTCTCTCTCTCTCTCTCTCTCTCTCTCTCTCTCTCTCTCTCTCTCTCTCTCTCTATATATATATATATATATATATATATATATATATATATATATATATATATATATAGCTCTCTCGCTATCTCAGTCAGATGAGTAGGTGAAGATGAGTGGAAGGCACCAGTCATGGGGAACGAAAGTCAAGAGATGGACATGAAACGTAAGGTTGGAAGTTCTGTATATACTGTATAGTATATCTCCTTCTAACTTGCCTGCTGCATCCCTCTGAGCACTATTTAACACCATCAAATTTGATTGGTCACATACACATGGTTAGCAGATGTTAATGCGAGTGTAGCGAAATGCTTGTGCTTCTAGTTCCGACCGTGCAGTAATATCTAACAAGTAATCTAACAATTTCACAACAACTACCTTATACACACAAGTGTAAAGGAATGAATAAGAATATGTACATATAAATACATGGATGAGCAATGGCCGAACGGCATAGGCAAGATGCAGTAGATGGTATAGAGTACAGTATATACATATGAGAAATGTAGGGTATGTAAACATTATATAAAGTGGCATTGTTTAAAGTGACTAGTGATACATTTATTACATCCAATTTTTCATTATTAAAGTGGCTAGAAATTTGAGTCAGAATGTTGGCAGCAGCCACTCAATGTTAGTGATGGCTGTTTAACAGGGTAAAGGGTATGGGCAAAGAAAGACAACATGCACCACGCCTTGCCGACTTCAAAGGCTCAGTAGATGGAGTCTGCGTACCAAAAGGCATCCTATTCTCTATATAGTGTCATAAGGCTCTGGTCGAAAGTAGCCCACTAGTTAGGGATTAGGGTGCCAATTGTAACGCATCCCAAGTCGATGGAGTGATGAGGGCTGGCGGGATTTGGGTCCTACAAAGATCAGAAAATTAATATTAGAGTGGACCATCAGATCTTAGATTTGTTTTGATCATTCCGAGCACATAGACTACCGCACAGCAGTTCAGTAGTTGCTAGGATGACGCTCATTCTATGAAGTTGGGTCGTTGCCGCTGTGCATCTGATTGCTTTTGTTTGACTTATTGCCTATGCATTTATTCTTCTGATGTGTGTTTTCATAAGGGATGTTACACGTGACTAGGTGGAAATAATACATCAACACCCTTCCATGAGTTTTGAGGCACCCACAGAGGTCTCATCTACTGTAGATGATCAGCAGCATACGAACACATACCATACCGAAGCATACATCACTCCAACACACAGATGATGCTAATAGAAACATAAACAATAGCAGTACACACATCCCAACAACACACACCATACCAACACACATACACACACACCATACCAACACACATACACACAAATCATACCAACACACATACTCACAAATCATACCAACACACATACACACACACCATACCAACACACATACACACACACCATACCAACACACATACACCATACCAACACACACACACACACACCATACCAACACACATACACACACACCATACCAACACACACACACCATACCAACACACATACACACACACCATACCAACACACATACACACACACCATACCAACACACACCTTTTGGTCTAGGACCAAAAGGCTCCTTAACAGCTTCTACCCCCCAAGCCATAAGTCTGATGAACAATTAAACAAATGGCCACGGCACTATTTACATTGCGCCCCCCCCCCCCCCCCCCCCACATGAGTTTTGTACCCTGCTGTTACTCGCTGTTTATTATCTATGCATAGTCACTTCACCCCTACTTACATGTACAAATGACCTCGATGAACCAGTACCACTGCACATTGACTCGGTATCGGCACCAGTACCTCCTGTATATAGCCTCGTTATTGTTATTTTATTGTGTTACTTTTTATTACTTTTAAGATTTTCTTAACTCTTCTTGAACTGCACTGTTGGTTAAGGGCTTGTAAGTAAGCATTTCACGGTAAGGTCTACACTTGTTGTATTTGGCGCATGTGACAAATAAAGTTTGATTTGATCAGAACAACGCATACATCATACCACATTACACCAACACAGTCACCATACAATTACACCAACACACTCACCACACCAACACATACACATCACACACATACACAAACACACACAACAGGGCTCCATTTTGCGAGCTGGGCGAGTAAAAAATGATGTTTATATTATAATTAGTTGCATAGGTGCAAGCTGCACATTCTACAAGGTCACAAAATGTCCTATTTTTTAAAAAGCTAAAACCATAATTTGGTCAAACAGTAAAGTGCATTATTCTAATGATTCCTGTAATGAAGGTGCCTGACTGCCCCTGTATCTGTTTCACTGGGGCCTGTTGCTGTGCCGAGCGAGCCACTCTCTCTCTCTCTCTCTCATTCCTTTCCCAGGGAAAGAAAAAGCTCCAGCAGGAAAAAATGCATTCTGATTGTATTACATTTTTAAAACGCTATTGCGGGAAAAAATACAGCTATCCTGTTGTCAGAGTTGAAGAGAGGTTTTCAGCTTTCTGTAGGTATAATCTGTATTTCTCAACTCTCAATTTTGAGCTCAATGGCAACCATTTTACAACTGAGATAATTGATATGGCTTTGAGAACCAGAGTGCACGCAATGCGCGTTGGCCATTGCGATTGCATAAGCCTCATTGGGTAGGAGGCTACATACCATTTTGACATAACATTGACTGTTAGATTAATACATGGCTACTAGTAGTGGGTGTTATATTTACAGTTAGCGATCTAGCTAATGTCTTTTGAGTTTCCACTTACTTAGGTGGTGAATTGGCCCCAAATAATTTTGCCAATGATATTAGTCCACAGAATGATGCAGGCAAATTCATCTCTATTGATCCCCCAAACATTTCACAATTCTGGAGCCCTATTTTAACAGTAAAATACAACAACAATAGCCTAATTATCAACCCAAAATGAAAGACAATCACTGGATCAGGTTGCACATTATACATTTTATTTAGATGAAACATCTTTATTTCTTGAATACCATCTTAGTAGTCTATTAAGCCTACACCTCTGAATAAAGCACTGTAAATTATTTTATAAGATGATTACACATCACATGATGCTGCAACTGGATCCTGGACTTCCTGACGGGCCGCCCCAGGTGGTGAGGGTAGGTAGCAACACATCTGACATGCTGATCCTCAACACTGGAGCGTGCTCAGTCCCCTTCTGTACTCCCTGTTCACCCACGACTGCATGACCGGGCATGACTCCAACACCGTCATTAAGTTTGCAGACGACACAACAGTGGTAGGCCTGATCACCGACAACGACGAGACAGCCTATAGGGAGGAGGTCAGAGACCTGGCCGGGTGGTGCCAGAATAACAACCTATCCCTCAACGTAACCAAGACTAAGGAGATGATTGTGGACTACAGGAAAAGGAGCACCGAGCACGTCCCCATTCTCATTGACGGGGCTGTAGTGGAGCAGGTTGAGAGCTTCAAATTCCTTGGTGTCCACATCAACAACAAACTAGAATGGTCCAAGCACACCAAGACAGTCGTGAAGAGGGCACGACAAAGCCTATTCCCCTCAGGAAACTAAAAAGATTTGGCATGGGTCCTGAGATCCTCAAAAGGTTCTACAGCTGCAACATCGAGAGCATCCTGACCGGCTGCAAGGCACTTCAGAGGGTAGTGCGCACTGCCCAGTACATCTCTGGGGCAAAGCTGCCTGCCATCCAGGACCTCTACACCAGGCGGTGTCAGAGGATGGCCCTAAAAATGATCAAAGACTCTAGCCACCCTAGCCATAGACTGTTCTCTCTGCTACTGTACGGCAAGCGGTACCAGAGCGCCAAGTCTTGGTCTAAAAGGCTTCTTAACAGCTTTACCTCTAAGCCATAAGACTCCTGAACAGCTAATCAAATGGCTACCCGGACTATTTGAAGTCTTAAAAATACTTATTTAACCTGTCTCCTCCCCTTCATCTACACTGATTGAAGTGGATTTAACTAGTGACATCAATTAGGGATCATAGCTTTCACCTGGATTCATCTGGTCAGGAAAGAGCAAGAGTTCCTAATGTTTTGTACACTCAGTGTATACTTCCATTCATTTTTTAAAACTGGTGCCGGGCTACCTTCAGACGAGTCTTGCTGTTTCCTTCAGACAACACCTGCTGTTTCCTGTTTCCTGTTTCCGGTCACAACTTGCAGACTTGTTTACGCTGTTGTGCGTTTTTGTTGCCGTTTTTACTTTGCTACCTGACGGTTTTTATTTTTTCATTACCGTATATTTTTACTTTTTCCCTCACTCAACTTTTTTTTTCATTCAACTTTCCTACCCCGGAGGTTTTATCTGGACATGGTTCGTCAGGACTTCAAACAGCCGAAGCTAAGTAACATTAACATGATGCCTTCTAATTGCAGTCGTTGTACTCATAATATACAGGAGAACGATCGCCTTACGGCAAGGATAGCTGTGCTGCAAGCCCAGCTTCAGACGCAATCGTTAGGCAAGGGTCATTTCAGTGTAGGAAAGGATGAAACAGCGTCTGTGCCACCAGCAAGTACAGATAGTAACGTTAGTATAAACCCCCTCGCACGGTCCCCGCAGCCGGACAACTTTCTCATGGCTTCTGGAGGGAAACGCTGTAGGAATGCTCAACCGGTGTCGCTTATTCAGCCGACAGAAACTTTCAACCGGTTCTCCCCGTTAAGCGAGTCGGAGTCGGAGGCCGAGACTTCTCTGGTCTCTGCTCCTCCCGTTGTGGGGTCTGAGACGCCGACGGCTCCCACCATTAGCTCTGACAAATTGAAAACCCTAGTCATTGGCGACTCCATTACCCGCAGTATTAGACTTAAAACTAATCATCCAGCGATCATACACTGTTTACCAGGGGGCAGGGCTACCGACGTTAAGGCTAATCTAAAGACGGTGCTGGCTAAAGCTAAAACTGGCGAGTGTAGAGAGTATAGAGATATTGTTATCCACGTCGGCACCAACGATGTTAGGATGAAACAGTCAGAGGTCACCAAGCGCAATATAGCTTCAGCGTGTAAATCAGCTAGAAAGATGTGTCGGCATCGAGTAATTGTCTCTGGCCCCCTCCCAGTTAGGGGGAGTGATGAGCTCTACAGCAGAGTCTCACAACTCAATCGCTGGATGAAAACTGTTTTCTGCCCCTCCCAAAAGATAGAATTTGTAGATAACTGGCCCTCTTTCTGGGATTCACCCACAAACAGGACCAAGCCTGGCCTGCTGAGGAGTGACGGACTCCATCCTAGCTGGAGGGGTGCTCTCATCTTATCTACGAACATAGACAGGGCTCTAACTCCTCTAGCTCCACAATGAAATAGGGTGCAGGCCAGGCAACAGGCTGTTAGCCAGCCTGCCAGCTTAGTGGAGTCTGCCACGAGCACAGTTAGCGTAGTCAGCTCAGCTTTCCCCATTGAGACCGTGTCTGTGCCTCGATCTTGGTTGGGCAAAATTAAAAATGGCGGTGTTCGCTTCAGTAATCTTACTAGTATAAAGACCTCCTCCATTCCTGCCATTATTGAAAGAGATTGTGATACTTCACATCTCAAAATTGGGTTACTTAATGTTAGATCCCTCACTTCCAAGGCAGTTATAGTCAATGAACTAATCACTGATCATAATCTTGATGTGATTGGCCTGACTGAAACATGGCTTAAGCCTGATGAATTTACTGTGTTAAATGAGGCCTCACCCCCTGGTTACACTAGTGACCAAACCCCCCGTGCATCCGGCAAAGGCGGAGGTGTTGCTAACATTTACGATAGCAAATTTCAATTTACAAAAAAAAAAACAATGACGTTTTCGTCTTTTGAGCTTCTAGTCATGAAATCTATGCAGCCTACTCAATCACTTTTTATAGCTACTGTTTACAGGCCTCCTGGGCCATATGCAGTGTTCCTTACTGAGTTCCCTGAATTCCTATCGGATCTTGTAGTCATAGCAGATAATATTCTAATTTTTGGTGACTTTAACATTCACATGGAAAAGTCCACAGACCCACTCCAAAAGGCTTTCGGAGCCATCATCGACTCAGTGGGTTTTGTCCAACATGTCTCTGGACCTACTCACTGCCACAGTCATACTCTGGACCTAGTTTTGTCCCATGGAATAAATGTTGTGGATCTTAATGTTTTTCCTCATAATCCTGGATTATCGGACCACCATTTTATTGCGTTTACAATTGCGACAAATAATCTGCTCAGACCCCAACCAAGGAAGATTAAAAGTCGTGCTATAAATTCTCAGACAACCCAAAGATTCCTTGATGCCCTTCCAGACTCCCTCTGCCTACCCAAGGACGTCAGAGGACAAGAATCAGTTAACCACCTAACCGAGGAACTCAATTCAACCTTGCGCAATACCCTAGATGCAGTTGCACCCCTAAAAATTAAAAACATCTGTCATAAGAAACTAGCTCCCTGGTATACAGAAAATACACGAGCTCTGAAGCAAGCTTCCAGAAAATTGGAACGGAAATGGCGCCACACTAAACTGGAAGTCTTCCGACTAGCTTGGAAAGACAGTACCGTGCAGTATCGAAGAGCCCTCACTGCTGCACGATCATCCTATTTTTCCAACTTAATTGAGGAAAATAAGAACAATCCAAAATTTCTTTTTGACACTGTCGCAAAGCTAACTAAAAAGCAGCATTCGCAAATGGAGGATGGCTTTCACTTCAGCAGTAATAAATTTATGAACTTTTTTGAGGAAAAGATCATGATCATTAGAAAGCAAATTACGGACTCCTCTTTAAATCTGGGTATTCCTCCAGGGCTTCATTGTCCAGAGTCTGCACAACTCTGCCAGGACCTTGGCTCAAGGGAGATACTAAAGTGTTTTAGTACTATATCTCTTGACACAATGATGAAAATAATCATGGCCTCCAAACCCTCAAGCTGCATACTGGACCCTATTCCAACTAAACTACTGAAAGAGCTGCTTCCTGTGCTTGGCCCTCCTATGTTGAACATAATAAACGGCTCTCTATCCACCGGATGTGTACCAAGCTCACTAAAAGTGGCAGTAATAAAGCCTCTCTTGAAAAAGCCGAATCTTGACCCAGAAATTATAAAAAACTATCGGCCTATATCGAATCTTCCATTCCTCTCAAAAATTTTAGAAAAAGTTGTTGCGCAGCAACTCACTGCCTTCCTGAAGACAAACAATGTATACGAAACGCTTCAGTCTGGTTTTAGACCCCATCATAGCACTGAGACTGCACTTGTGAAGGTGGTAAATGACCTTTTAATGACGTCAGACCGAGGCTCTGCATCTGTCCTCATGCTCCTAGATCTTAGTGCCGCTTTTGATACCATCGATCACCACATTCTTTTGGAGAGATTGGAAACCCAAATTGGTCTACATGGACAAGTTCTGGCCTGGTTTAGATCTTATCTGTCGGAAAGATATCAGTTTGTCTCTGTGAATGGTTCGTCCTCTGACAAATCAATTGTAAATTTCGGTGTTCCTCAAGGTTCCGTTCTAGGACCACTATTGTTTTCACTATATATTTTACCTCTTGGGGATGTCATTCGAAAACATAATGTTAAATTTCACTGCTATGCGGACGACACACAGCTGTACATTTCAATGAAACATGGTGAAGCCCCAAAATTGCTCTCGCTAGAAGCCTGTGTTTCAGACATAAGGAAGTGGATGGCTGCAAATTTTCTACTTTTAAACTCGGACAAAACAGAGATGCTTGTCCTAGGTCCCAAGAAACAAAGAGATCTTCTGTTGAATCTGACAATTAATCTGGATGGTTGTACAGTCGTCTCAAATAAAACTGTGAAGGACCTCGGCGTTACTCTGGACCCTGATCTCTCTTTTGAAGAACATATCAAGACTGCTTCAAGGACAGCTTTTTTCCATCTACGTAACATTGCAAAAATCAGAAACTTTCTGTCCAAAAATGACGCAGAAAAATTAATCCATGCTTTTGTTACTTCTAGGCTCGACTACTGCAATGCTCTACTTTCCGGCTACCCGGATAAAGCACTAAACAAACTTCAGTTAGTGCTAAATACGGCTGCTAGAATCCTGACTAGAACCAAAAAATTTGATCATATTACTCCAGTGCTAGCTTCCCTACACTGGCTTCCTGTTAAGGCAAGGGCTGATTTCAAGGTTTTACTGCTAACCTACAAAGCATTACATGGGCTTGCTCCTACCTATCTTTCCGATTTGGTCCTGCCGTACATACCTACACGTACGCTACGGTCACAAGACGCAGGCCTCCTAATTGTCCCTAGAATTTCTAAGCAAACGGCTGGAGGTAGGGCTTTCTCCTATAGAGCTCCATTTTTATGGAATGGTCTGCCTACCCATGTGAGAGACGCAGACTCAGTCTCAACCTTTAAGTCTTTACTGAAGACTTATCTCTTCAGTAGGTCCTATGATTAAGTATAGTCTGGCCCAGGAGTGTGAAGGTGAACGGAAAGGCTGGAGCAACGAACCGCCCTTGCTGTCTCTGCCTTGTCGGTTCCCCTCTTCCCACTGGGATTCTCTGCCTCTAACCCTTTTACAGGGGCTGAGTCACTGACTTACTGGTGTTCTTCCATGCCGTCCATGGGAGGGGTGCGTCACTTGAGTAGGTTGAGCCACTGACGTGGTCTTCCTGTCTGGGTTGGCGCCCCCCCTTGGGTTGTGCCGTGGCGGACATCTTTGTGGGCTATACTCGGCCTTGTCTTCGGACGGTAAGTTGGTGGTTGTAGATATCCCTCTAGTGGTGTGGGGGCTGTGCTTTGGCAAAGTGGGTGGGGTTATATCCTGCCTGTTTGGCCCTGTCCGGGGGTATCATCGGATGGGGCCACAGTGTCTTCTGATCCCTCCTGTCTCAGCCTCCAGTATTTATGCTGCAGTAGTTTATGTGTCGGGGGGCTAGGGTCAGTCTGTTACATCTGGAGTATTCTCTTGTCTTATCCGGTGTCCTGTGTGAATGTAAATATGCTCTCTCTAATTTTCTCTTTCTTTCTTTCTTTCTTTCTCTCGGAGGACCTGAGCCCTAGGACTACCTGGCATGATGACTCCTTGCTGTCCCCAGTCCACCTGGCCATGCTGCTGCTCCAGTTTCAACTGTTCTGCCTGCGGCTACGGAACCCTGACCTGTTCACCGGACGTGCTTGTTGCACCCTCGACAATTACTATGATTATTATTATTTGACCATGCTGGTCATTTACGAACATTTTAACATCTTGACCATGTTCTGTTATAATATCCACCCGGCACAGCCAGAAGAGGACTGGCCACCCCTCATAGCCTGGTTCCTCTCTAGGTTTCTTCCTAGGTTTTTGGCCTTTCTCAGGAGTTTTTCCTAGGGAGTTTTTCCCAGCCACCGTGCTTCTTTCACATGCATTGCTTGCTGTTTGGGGTTTTAGGCTGGGTTTCTGTACAGCACTTTGAGATTTCAGCTGATGTACGAAGGGCTATATAAATAAATTTGATTTGATTTTGATGATTTGATTTGATTTGTGAGGCTTGTGAGCATCCTAAAGCAAAATAACAGATATGTATGTCATCTTTCCATGGAGTGGTCATATTATTGTGTAGCCCAAACTGTTCGAACACTACAGACAAGTTGGCAGATCGGCGGTACCAACTTCAGACGAGTCCCGTGACGCTTGTGGGGCTTGTAGAGCAAAACGTGTTTGTGAGAGAGTCATCTTTCCATGAAGGGGTCATAATAGTTTGTAGGCAAAACCATTTGTACGCTACGGACATTTTTGTGAAAAGAACGTCTGACGAACACCGCTGTGGCTCGGTCACCCTCCACCGCAGATGCAGAAGGCCGACATCGGCGGATGTGGTGGATTGAGACGCAGTCCATGCAGATATCTCTAGCTTAAACAGACTTTTATGGGGATTGTTTTATTATGCTAATTCGATTTCCGCAGGGCACGGACATCCGCTCTTGGGGGTAAAGACCTGCCCTTAACAAATTATTAATAAATTATCTTTATGATTGTGTTATTTTAATGGATTTTTGTACTTAAGCAGAGAGCTCCTGTAAATATGTACTTATCTATTTATTTGTATTTGTTTTTAATTATTTGTTGTTCAATCATCTGTTTAATTTTTTTATAACATTAAGTTATATTGCATATATCTGAAAGTTTTGACCCACAGATTTGCAGATGGACTGGCAGGTTAACTATTTTTTGGCATGTCTAGCCAGCTAGCTGGCTGTCTAATTGTTCTTGTTTGAATGATGCATCTGGACTCTGTACTAGATTTTTTTGTTTCACCTGGCTGCCAGTTCCTGATCTTTTGATAACATAAATTGAGGAGTTACCTGAAGCTTGAGAGGAATGGGAGATGCAGCAAAGGAATGCAGTTCTCATAGTGAAGACAACTGGCTACTACTCTGAACTGTGTGTGATGAGCGTTCTGGCGCCCAGAGCTGTGGGTGCTACACATTGTGAAGAAGTCCAGTAGCTACATGACTCCGGTTGGTTCCCAGAATAGCCCTCTTCATGATCGTCACTAGATTCTTCATCAATCATCTCCCTGACAATCTTCCTCTAACCAACCAACTGTCCCTCTCCATCTTTGGAGAATGCATGCACTCTAAGACTTGGCCTCTATTAGTTGACCCAGCTATAGTTAGGCTACGCATGATGATGTATAGCTTGTTTGTTTTTTGATTTTGAAGCGCAAAAAGATTCTAATGAAAAGCACTGTAGAAATGTAACAAATAGAACAATTATTAGTTCAATTGGGGTGTTTGTGTTTTCTTGTTTGTACATTTAACCTATAGTTACATAAACTAATGGAAATTTGTATTCTTTGAAATACATTTTCTTTCATATTCTAATTTTAACTTCTTAAACACAACCGAAGGATTTGTGATAGTACATATGAAATGTATTTATTACACTGTGAGAATGTTGACGTCCAAAATACTGGTTGGTTCGAAGCGGGGTCCCTCAACGCCAGGCTTTTCTAGTGTTAACGTTCCCATCGCCTTCAACTTCATGTTTCCCACTAATGCAAATGGTTTAGAAGCAATTAAAAATAATAAGCTCCACGCAATAACAAGATATCATTGGCAGCAGGGTGCACTGAGCCGTGTAATTACAAAGTGTCTTTGTACACACACAAAGAGAGAGGCACTAACTTTAGCACCCCAAGTTGTGACCCGGGGAACCTGGCTTTCACCGAGCATTCTACCGTGATTGGCGTTAATTAACACTTTTTCTGTGTCTCATTTTGCCTCCCCCCCTCCCAAACCCACAATGTGTTATTTTTATTGATAAACTGTGACCTGTCTTTGTCTTAGTGTAATTAACTGCTTGGAGAGGTGCCTGGTGTTTGGTATTTTTGGTATTTTATTAGGATCCCCATTAGCAGAAGGTACTCTTCCTGGGCTCCACACAAAACATGAAACATGACATTAATAGACAAGAACAGCTCAAGGACAGAACTACATCAATATAAAAATAGCACACGTATTCTGCATATCAATACATACACACAAACTATCTAGCTTTATCTGTTTCTGGAAAACATGTTTGCTGTTCATTTGAGCAGTATGAGATGGAAGGGAGGGGTAAGGAGGGAGTGTACATTTTGCAACATTTTGACAGTTTCATCACACATCTGTAATTTCACTTTATGTATTTTGTAAATTTCTATCTATTTTTATAGATGTGGCACTCACCTGGGTGATGTGTGTAAGCCATTGTATGCCAAAGAGGACATGATTTATCAAAATTCAACCTTTTTTTCCCTGTTTAGCAAAAGTGTTGGAAAAACTCAATAATCAACTGAATGGCTTTCTTGATGTCTATAGTATTCTCTCTGAAATGCAATCTGGTTTCCTCTCAGATTATGGATGTATCACTGCAACCTTAAAGGTCCCAAATGATGTCACCATTGCCCTTAATTCTAAGCAATGTTGTGCTGCTATTTTTATTGACTTGGCCAAAGCTTTTGATATGGTAGACCATTCAATACTTGTGGGCCGGCTAAGGAGTATTGGTGTCTCTGAGGGTCTTTGGCCTTGTTTGCTAACTACCTCTCTCAAAGAGGGCAGCGTATAAAGTCCAAACATCTGCTGTCTCAGCCACTGTCTGTCACCAAGGGAGTATCCCAAGGCTTGGTCCTAGGACCCACACTCTTCTCAATATACATCAACAACATAGCTCAGGCAGTAAGAAGCTCTCTCATCCACTTATATGCAGATGATACAGTCTTATATTCAGCTGGCCCCTCCACGGATTTTGTGTTAAACTGTCTACAACAAAGCTTTCTTAGTGTCCAACAAGCTTTCTCTGCCCTTAACCTTGTTCTGAACACCTCCAAAACAAAGGTCAAGTTTGGTAAGAATGCCCCTCTCCCCACTGATGTGATTACTACCTCTGAGGTTTTAGAGCTTGAGGTAGTCACCTTACACAAGTACTTGGGAGTATGGCTAGATGGCACACTGTCCTTCTCTCAGCACATATCAAAATCTGCAGGCTAAGGTTAAATCTAGACTTGGTTTCCTCTATCGTAATCGCTCCTCTTTCACCCCTGCTGCCAAACTAACCCTGATTCAGATGACCATCCTACCCATTCTAGTATACGGAGACATCATTTATAGATCGGCAGGTAAGGGTGCTCTCGAGCGGCTAGATGTTCTTTATCATTCGGCCAACAGATTTTCCACCAAATTCCTTATAGGACACATCACTGCACTCTATACTCCTCTGTAAACTGGTCATTGCTGTATAACCGTTGCAAGACCCACTGGTTGATGCTTATTTATAAAACCCTCTTAGGCCTCACTTCCCTCTATATGAGATACCTACTGCAGCCCTCATCCTCCACATACAACACCCGTTCTGCCAGTCACATTCTGTTAAAGGTCCCCAAAGCAAACACATCCCTGGGTTGCTCCTCTTTTCTGTTCGCTGCAGCTGGCAACTGGAACGAGCTACAAAAAACACTCAAACTGGACAGTTTTATCTCGATTTCTTCATTCAAAGACTCATGGACACTTTAACTGACAGTTGTGGCTGCTTCGCATTATGTATTGTTGTCTCTACCATCTTGCCCTTTGTGCTGTTTTTGCCCAATAATGTTTGTAACATGTTTTGTGCTGCTACTGCACCATGTTGTGTTGCTACCCTGTTGTTGTAATGTTGTGTTGCTACTATGCTGTGTTGTCATGTGTTGCTGCCATTCTATGTTGTTGTCTTGGGTCTCTCTTTATGTAGTGTTGTGGTGTCTCTCTTGTCGTGATGTGTGTTTTGTCCTATATTTTTATTTTATTTTTTTATTTTGAATCCTAGCCCATGTCCCCGCAGGAGGCCTTTTGCATTTTGGTAGGAAGTCATTGTTAATAAAAATTTGTTCTTAACTGACATGTTTAGTTAAATAAAGGTTAAATAAATAAATACAAATAAAACCTTAACTCAGGGCCATCAATTTGACTTGTTCAGGTATGATTTGCAGGTCATCAATGAACCAGTTCATTTGCAGGTATGTCTTTGTGTGTATGCCCTACCTAATGTCATATCTACCATACTCAGAGGTAGCTATAGTTCCTGTTACTAAGGCCATGCTCCCATGTTTCAGAATATAAGTAGAAGGGTAAAAATGATCTCTGTAGCGGCACCACACAGTCCATTGACTGTCATGTGCATAATTAAGTGATCATTCCCATATCAACCCTAACACAAGCAGTCATTCACATCCTGTTGTTTGACTCAGGTATTCATGCATGGCTAAATTATTAAACTAGCAGAGCTTTTTCCCCGTTTAATTTTGAAGACATTTGGACCAAAATCCCCCAGATTATGTAGGAGGGGGTTTGAAAGGTAATTCTCTATGGAAGGAAAATTCCTTTAATAAAACACAGCTCTGCCAAACAGGTTGATTGGACTTTCCTCCGAGATGACAAAATGTCTGCCTGACGGCCTTAATGAGACAGAGGTGTCATGGCGGGGGCTTAGAGAGTAGAGCAGGAGACTGGTGTTATGGCACTATGAGACAGTTGAACATAAAGTGCTCAAACATGCTCCTGTTTTAAGGAAGGGGAAATACTTGTTTTGTCATTGATTGATCCATACATTGATTAAACCTGCGTTACTTTCATGACAGAAAGGATATTGCTTAAATTAAATCTGAATTATGTTTTTCTCAGGCTACATCACCCCCCCCCCCCCCCCCCCCGCGCAATACACTCTCTTCACATTCACTTCTATGCACTTGACACATGCACAATGTAGAATATAATCTCATACGTAGAAATGGTGGGAGAGACTGTGGCTGTAGTCCAAGACTTGCTTCATGTTTCCGGTGGCTGATAGGAGGAGATCAGGGGGGCCTTGTAGAGGGGCCTTGTAATTGCGGCTGATGGGTCCGGATTGGCCAGCTTGTCTGAGAAGTCTACACTAACGGACTGTGGGTGGAGGACAGAATAGCACATCTGTAGCTCTCGACAAGCTCTTACCCTGAACATACCCATTGGCCCCTGAGGCCTTGCTAGTGACAATCTGTGACACATCGGAGTGAAAACAAAGTGTTGCAGTGTGCTTGCTCAGGTGGCACACTTCAGCTCGGGTGCTATCGGACCTGACTTTTATCAATACTAGCCACACTTTGGTTCAGCTTGGGTATCTGTATTTTACTTTAAATATTTATATTTTTGGACAACTTTTACTTTTACTCTGCTACATTCCTCGAGAAAAAAACACATTTTACTCCCATATATCTTTCCCGACACCCAAAAGTACTTGTTACATTTCGAATGCTCAGGCAAGACAGTAATATGGTCCAATACACGCACCTATCATCAATATAACACATTGTCATCCCTACTGCCTCTGATCTGGTGGACTCACTAAACACATACTTCGTTTGTGGGAGTGTGTCCCTGGCTGTCTGTGAAAAAAATAAAACATTTTGGTTTCTGGTTTGCTTAACATAAGGAATTTGATGTGTAGCATTTGCTTTTACTAAACTATAACAATTGAGTACATTTTCCACCACTGTACTTATGTACAGTTTAAACAAGATACTTTTACTCAAGTAGTATTTTACTGGGTGACTTTCACATTAACCTTCTAATAATTTTCTAATAAAGTATCTTTACTTTTACTCAAGTATGACAATTTAGTACTTTTTCCACCACTGTATACTAGTGTCAAATAGTACAAAATAATACAAATATACATGGATGGAACAAAACTTGAGGCATTCTGTTGTCCTTTCACTCAACCTGTGGTAATTAGAGGCATTTATGCTTCTAGGATGTGAGAACTTGAGTGCTCGAGTTTAAGTTGAAATAATGGTTGAATTTTTTGGTGACAGACTCAACTTCACCAGTAAATATCAGATCCATTTTCTCCTTTTTTTCAGAGAGTGAATTCTGTTAGTCAAATAGAAATAGACCTTCCATCTGAGTAGCTCATAGCCTGTAGTAACCAACAGCCACTACATGTATTTGACTCAGTGCCCGCAAACTTGATGTCACTAGGCATCGCTCAGACCAATCATCTTTTGCTTTGATGCTCTGAATGTCTTATGAATCTCCATGTCATCAAATTGCTCGCCGAGACCTGCAATTAGAAAAATACATTTTGCATCGTCATGATGATGTGGCTGGTGACACTTTGCTTCTTGAAAGTCTAATATCTTGAAAACTTGGTTGCTGACATGCAAAGCATTTTGGGACTAGTAAAAAAAAAAATCTAAAAGATTGTATTTGAGTGTATTTTCCCTTTAATGAAAAAAAAAACGAGTGTATACTGATTGTGTGGATACATTGTGTGGAGTCGCAATCTGCCTTGCATTTTGGTTTCATCATGCCTTTTCTTGAAGTGACCCTAATGGTGGATTGCTATTGATTGTGAGATGACGATTATTTGTAAATTAACCAGACGATTATTTGTAAGTGAACCGATTACCTTTTACATTGCGACAATCCAGGGGTCATTGGGAAACACCCCCTTCTGGAGTACACTCTAAAAATAGAAAGACTCAAAACACTGCTTGTGTAATGAAACCATGAAATGTAGTGTACCTAAACTGAGATCTGGTGTTTGAATGTAAACCCAATGTAAGTGTTCTGATACACAGAAAGTGTTTTAAAAACAAAATAGAAGTATTCTGAAACACACAAAGTGGTTCTTCTATCTGAATGATGTGCTTTTAAGAGTGTTGTGAAATTACTTTTTGGGGTTTCAAAGGCTGCATAAAAACACGCAAAAACGTATTTTTTCAATGCTTTATTTAGACAGATTAGAAACATGAGGAGACAGAGAAGGAGTGAAAGTGGGACAGGTGGAAGCGGGAATTGAACCTCTGACTTCTTTACAGACTCAACAACACAGCCACACTGTAAGAAATTATTCTGGGGTGAATTGAAATTGACTCAAAAAAACAACCAACATATACTTAATGAAAATGAATGCAAGTTGTTAAAATGATTTGTTAATTTCATTTTACCAAAAAAATGTCAAACTAAATCCAAAGTAATATGTTGCTCAAAATGTAAATACATTTTATGAGGATAACCAAACGTAGTTACTTAATTTATTAGTCTGGTTGAAATCTCCTTGAATTTCTTATATTGCCAAATGGCTTATGTGTAATTAAACATTTTCAGACTTTATGACTCTTTTACACAATGTTGTTTGCATGTTTGAAGAAAGATAAGTATACATCTATATTAGTATTAAGCAGCTTGTTGTGCCATGACGTGAAATGGATCATGAACGGATGGATATAAAAACCATCAGACAAAATTACGTTCAATGATTAGACGGCCCATTCCCACATCTCCAACTTGTAATGGTTGAGGCAAATACAGCATCTTGCAATGTTTGCTGTAAACCTATATTTATTGCTGGTGGACTGAGCATTGTGCTCAACAATGCTTGCCAAAATGGGTTAAACTGGCAAATTATCAGATACATAAATCAATGCTAAATATTGACATACTCCAGAAGAAGTGATCTCTTTCTGCACTAGACAGAATGTGAAACACCATAATAGTATTTAGAAGCTTTAGATAGAGTAAACAACACAAGGTGTTGCAGAACATTTGATTAAGTGGTCTTACAACACAGCATGTAATGTTTCAAAACATCTCTGGATGATGTGTTGTCTGGGTTACTGTTGGTATTCTCCCAGGCACCTCTGGCATTCAAGTTCACATTTTTTGGTCTAAATCTGGGCTTGAGGCGAGGTAGCCTGAGTAAAATATTAGTCCGATTTAAATTAATAAGCAGCTCTTTCGCGTTGGTGGCAGCTCAGTTACCACTCGTTTTGGTGTTACAAGGCACTTCATTTTAGCAGCGTACTACCCATAAGAAAATGAAAAAAATGAAAGAAAGAACTATCTCACCGCCTTAAACTCTGTTGAAATTGAAAAGTGCAGGTGCATCAGTGATTAGACGAAATGCCACGATGATTGGAGACAATTATCTCTGATTACCCCTCCCTGCACAGACATCATGACTAACACCAAGTAATCACACAATCGCAGCATCTCCAAACTTTCTCCAAAGTGTTAACAATTAGTGATTGTCTGTCTGAGATAAATGGTTCCTTATTCCCGTCCTTTCATTGACACTATTGGTCCAACAGACTCGAGCTAGTATGGCTTTAGAAAATGTGTAATTAATGATGAATAAAGCTCTAATAGTCTTGATGGCCTTTGAGCTGTCTAAAATGACCATTCAGTAGCAATGCATTGATATTTTGTACTTGAATTCTACCCGGAGATTCTAGTCCCATAAGAGTTCTTAATTGAGTACAGGAGTTGAAAGAAACTGGGTGGCCATTTTGGAGTAGTGTAATTACTGACAGACTATGTAACAGTAATAGAGCGATTCATCCTGTGTATACCTGTGTTCTCTGTTTGTCTGTTGCCAGTTCGTCTTGTTCGTCAAGCTTACCAGCGTCTTTCCTGTCAACTTCTGTTTTTTTCAAGCCTCTCTTTTTCTCACCTTCATGGTTTTGACCCTCGCCTGTCCCATTTCTGTACCCTCCTGCTTGACCACTCTGCCTGCCCCTGAGCCTGCCTGCCGACCTGTAACCTTGCCCCATCTCTGAATTATTGACCCCTGCCTGTCTTGATCTGTCTCTTGCCTGCCCCTTGGACTATTAAACCATTGTTTATTCTACGTGTCTGCATCTGGGTCTTACGTCATCAGAGTCGGTACAGCCACCTGGCTTCTTTACGCGTCACGCCGACAGAAACAAACATCTCTCTGGTAAGAAGAAGGGCGGGGGTGTATGCCTTATGATTAACGAGACGTGGTGTGATCATAACAACATACAGGAACTCAAGTCCTTTTGTTCACCTGACCTAGAATTCCTTACAATCAAATGCCGACCGCATTATCTACCAAGAGAATTCTCTTCGATCATAATCACAATCGTGTATATCCCGCCCCAAGCAGACACATCGACGGCCCTGAAAGAACTTCATTTGACTCTATGTAAACTGGAAACCACATATCCTGAGGCTGCATTTATTGTAGCTGGGGATTTTAACGAGGCTAATCTGAAAACAAGGCTCCATTAATTTTATCAGCATATCGAATGCGCGACCCGGGCTGGCAAAACCCTGGATCATTGTTATTCTAACAGCGCCGAATCCCTGTCCGACGGGCGGGCATGGGAAATGTGGCGTATAGAAGACCGCTTTGCCCGGTGTCGATCGGGGGCCTGAGTCCTTCTGATCGAGGCTCAGCCCGTGGACGGTGTGAGGCCGGTAACGGCCCCCGTCGCGCCGGGGTCCGGTCTTCTCGGAGTCGGGTTGCTTGGGAATGCAGCCCAAAGTGGGTGGTAAACTCCATCTAAGGCTAAATACCGGCACGAGTCCGATAGTCGACAAGTACCGTAAGGGAAAGTTGAAAAGAACTTTGAAGAGAGAGTTCAAGAGGGCGTGAAACCGTTGAGAGGTAAACGGGTGGGTTAGACGCATATAAAGCCCTCCCCTGCCCTCCTTTCGGAAAATCTGACCACGACTCCATTTTGTTGCTCTCAGCCTATAGACAGAAACTAAAACAGGAAGCGCCCGTGCTCAGATCTGTTCAACGCTGGTCCGACCAATCGGATTCCACACTTCAAGATTGCTTCGATCACGTGGACTGGGATATGCTCCGCATAGCGTCGGACAATAACATTGATGAATACGCTGATTCGGTGAGCGAGTTTATTAGCAAGTGCATTGGTGATGTTGTACCCACAGTGTCTATTAAAACATTCCCCAACCAAAAAACTGTGGATTGATGGCAGCATTTGCGCAAAACTGAAAGTGCGAATCACTGCTTTTAATCAGGGCAAGGTGACCGGAAACATGTCTGAATACAAACAGTGTAGCTGTTCCCTCCGCAAGGCAATCAAACAAGCTAAGCGTCAGTATAGAGACAAAGTAGAGTAACAATTCAATGGCTCAGACACGAGAGGTATGTGGCAGGGTCTACAGTCAATCATGGACTACAAAAGGAAAACCAGCGCAGTTGCTGACCACGATGTCTTGCTCCCAGACTAACTAAACAACTTCTTTGCTTGCTTTGAGGACAACACAGAGCCACTGACACGGCCCGCTACCAAAACCTGCGGGCTCTCCTTCACTGCAGCCAATGTGAGTAAAACATTTAAACATGTTAACCTCGCAAGACTGCAGGCCCAGATGGCTTCCCCAGCCGCGTCCTCAGAGCAAGCACAGACCAGCTGGCTGATGTGTTTACGGACATATTCAATCAATCCTTATCCCAGTCTGCTGTTCCCACATGCTTCAAGAGGGCCACCATTGTTCCTGTGGTGTCAGGAAAATAACCTCACACTCAATGTCAACAAAACAAAGGAGATGATCGTGGACTTCAGGAAACAGCAGAAGGAGCAGCCCCCTATCCACATCGACGGGACAGTAGTGGAGAAGGTGGAAAGTTTTAAGTTCCTCGGCGTACACGTCACGGACAAACTGAAATTGTCCACCCACACAGACAGCGTGGTGAAGAAGGCGCAGCAGCGCCTCTTCAACCTCAGGAGGCTGAGGAAATTTGGCTTGTCACCAAAAACACTCACAAACTTTTACAGATGCACAATCGAGAGCATCTTGTCGGGCTGTATCACCGCCTGGTACGGCAACTGCTCCGCCCACAACCGTAAGGCTCTCCAGAGGGTAGTGAGGTTTGCACAACGCATCACCGTGGGCAAACTACCTGCCCTCTAGGACACCTACAGCACCTGATGTCACAGGAAGACCAAAACGATCATCAAGGACAACAACCACCCGAGCCACTGCCTGTTCACCCCGCTATCATCCAGAAGGCGAGGTCAGTACAGGTGCATCAAAGCGGGGACCGAGAGACTGAAAAACAGCTTCTATCTCAAGGCCATCCGACTGTTAAACAGCCATCACAAACATTGAGTGGCTGCTGCCAACATACAGACCCAAATCTCTGGCCACTTAAATAAATGGACTTGATAAAGGTATCACTAGCCACTTTAAATAACGCCACATTAATGATGTTCACATATCCTACATTACTCATCTCATATGTATATACTGTACTCTATACCATCTACTCCATCTTGCCTATGCCGTTCGGCCATCGCTCATTCATATATTTTTATGTTCATATTCTTATTCAAATCAAATCAAATGTATTTATATAGCCCTTCTTACATCAGCGGATATCTCAAAGTGCTATACAGAAACCCAGCCTAAAACCCCAAATAGCAAGCAATGCAGGTGTAGAAGCACGGGTTATTCATTCCTTAACACTTGTGTGTTTAAAACTTCTTAAGCGGAACGCCTCACCAATATCCAATGGTAGAGCGTGGCGCGAAATACAAATACCTCAAAAATGCTATAACTTCAATTTCTCAAACATATGACTATTTTACACCATTTTAAAGACAAGACTCTCATTAATCTAACCACATTGACCGATTTCAAAAAGGCTTTACAGCGAAAGCAAAACATTAGATTATGTCAGGAGAGTACCCTGCCAAAAATAATCACACAGCCATTTTCAAAGCAAGCATATATGTCACAAAAACCAAAACCACAGCTAAATGCAGCACCAGCCTTTGATGATCTTCATCAGATGACACTCCTAGGACATTATGTTATACAATACATGCATATTTTGTTCAATCAAGTTCATATTTATATAAAAAAACAGCTTTTTACATTAGCATGTGATGTTCAGAACTAGCATACCCACCGCAAACTTCCGGTGAATTTACTAAATTACTCATGATAAGCGTTCACAAAAAACATAACAATTATTTTAAGAATTATAGATACAGAACTCCTTTATGCATTCGCGGTGTCAGATTTTAAAATAGCTTTTCGGCGAAAGCACATTTTGCAATATTCTGAGTACATAGCCCGGCCATCACGGCTAGCTATTTTGACACCCACCAAGTTTGGGACAACCTAAACTCAGAATTACTATTAGAAAAATTGGATTACCTTTGCTGTTCTTCGTCAGAATGCACTCCAGGACTTCTACTTCAACAACAAATGCTGTTTTGGTTCCAAATAATCCATAGTTATATTCAAATAGCGCCGTTTTGTTTGTGCGTTCAGGTCACTATCCGAAGGGTGACGCGCGAGCGTATTTCGTGACAAGAACATTCAAAATATTCCATTACCGTACTTCGAAGCATGTCAAACGCTGTTTAAAATACATTTTTATGCTATTTTTCTCGTAAAATAGCGATAATATTCCAACCGGGCGACGTTGTATTCATTCAAAGGCTGAAAGAAAAAAATTGAGAATTCTCGTGAACGCGCCTCTCAGTCTCACTGTCCCCAGGCTGACCAGTTCTTCGCCCAGAGACAGCAGACACCCCATTCCACTTTCTGGCGCCTTCTGAGAGCCAATGGAAGCCTTAGAAAATGTCAAGTTACAGCACAGATGCTGTATTTTCGATAGAGATCCAACAGAAGGACAACAAATTGCCAGACAGGGCACTTCCTGTATGGAATCTTCTCAGGTTTCGGCCTGCCATATGAGTTCTGTTATACTCACAGACACCATTCTAACAGTTTTAGAAACTTTAGAGTGTTTTCTATCCAAATCTACTAATTAAATGCATATTCTCGTTTCTGGGCAAGAGTAGTAACCAGATTAAATCGGGTACGTTTTTTATCCGGCTGTGCAAATACTGCCCCCTATCCCAAACAGGATAAGATAGTTGTTGTGAAATTGTTAGGTTAGATTACTTGTTAGATATTACTGCATGGTTGGAACGAGAAGCACAAGCATTTCGCTACACTCGCATTAACATCTGCTAACCATGTGTATGTGAAAAATACAATTTGATTTGATTTGATTCCTGATACATCTCTTAATTCAAAATAAAGGGGTTGGTTCCTTATTTAATTTTTTCATGAATTCAACAGGTAACGGATCTATTCATTTATTTCTGTTTAGGAACTATATAGGAACTTTTGTTTAGGAACTTTTACGTCATCATTATGTTATTAATGAGGTATCCACCAGAACTTTCATGATCCCTTTGATATTAACTAATTGATCATGGGGTGATTAGGCTGACGTTCTGTTCACAGCTTATGTGGTATGTGTGTCAGTGTGAGTGTGCGCATGCGTGTGTGAATGTTTACGGTGAGTGGGAGTGAGTGCCTGCTTGCTCGCATGCACGTGTGCTGTGTACTGTACATGCATTCTCGTGCATTTTCAGCTGTCCATGCTTATGTACACTTATTCAGTGGGAGGCTAGAGAAAGAGATGGATTGTAAATAGTAAACAGTAAACAGGGGGAACGCTTTTCTTACACCGCGTCTGCTTTCGTCATCCACACTAAAGAAGGATATTTCTGTCCTAGCAGATGAAGCCGCTGGCACGTTTGTTATACTGTTCAGGGTTGGCGAGTAACTGATTACATGTAATCTGATTTCCAAAAAACTGTAACTGTAATCAGTTACGTTGCAAGTTAAAATATTATAATCTGATTACAGATTATTTTGAAAAACGAAATGATTACTTGTTCTATGACTTTTAAATACAGAAAGGATGTTTGCGCAAAAATACATTATGACACCTTTCTGTTTTCTCAATGACATTAAATTCAACATTGAAAATAGGCTCAAGTTTAAGTTTGTTTCACCTGAGCAAGACAGAGACCAGGGTGGCAGGTAGCCTAGCGGTTAAGAACATTGGACCAGTAACCGAAAGGTTGCTGGTTTGAATCCACGAGCCAACTAGGTGAAACATCTGCCCTTCAGCAAGGCACTTAACCCAAGAATGTGTTTGATAGATCCTTTGGGTTCTTCTAATGCCTCTTGTAAAGGACATTTCCACCCCAAAATGATATTTTGGTATTTGTTTCATTAGGCCATTGTTTTGCTTGTCAGCAATCAAGTTTTCAAGATATGTAACTTTCAAAATACAGAAATCAACCCCATTGACGCATTGTGCATCACATGATGCATCATACGGGGATGATTTCTGTATTTTGAAAGTTACATATCTTGAAAACTTGATTGCTGACAAGCAAAACATTTTGGGACCATTTCAACAATGGCCTATTGAAACACACCAAAAGATAGTTTTTGTGTAGAGTTTTCCTTTTAAGGGAAAGTAATTCAAAGTAACGGAAAGTAATCAGAATACGGTACTGAGTTTGGGTAATCCAAAAGTTACGTTACTGATTACAAATTTGGACTGGTAACTAGTAACTGTAACAAATTACATTTAGAAAGTATCATACCCAACCCTGGCCATGTTGTAAAATACCCTTGTCAAAGAATGGGGTTGAGTATTGATCTCTCCTAGCCTTCCCCCTGCACAACATCAAAGCATGCGGCCTCCTAGAATATGGCTTTAACAGTCTACTTTTCTAAACACACAGATATCCGCAATGAAAACAACATGTAGCTAGCTTTTCTCCTTTTTTCCTTTTCTTTACTGGATCTATCACAACAGATCGATGCATTTGTTCTTTACACATGTCCTCCTCAACCTCTGTGCGTTTAAAAAAAGACAATCCTTCTTTTGTTCCCTTTGAGACCAGGTAGAAGCTTGTAATGCTCATATATTGTATGGGCAATTTATTGCATCTCTTATAGTGAAGCTCTTTCATGCTAGTTGGGACTGTACTTTTGTCTGGATCTAGCTCTGATTCTGAACCCAGATTATCCCTAGTTCTGGTCTAAAAAAATCTAGAGAAAATCTCAATTGAATGTGCCTGCTAGTCCAGGACTATGCCTAATCTGGGTCTTGGAAATCAAGAGTGGTAGCCTGTTTTATTTAATGCTACATACTGTATAAGGCCAGACCAGAGAAGGAGATGGTGGATGAATTAGCACCCAGAGGAGGTACCTCCCTGCTCCCCTCTGTCTCCATCCCGTCCCTCCTGCCTGAACTCTGTGCCCTCTTTGTTGGCTTCTGGCCATGTCCTCACCACTAAACGCCATTGCAAAGGAATGCTGTAGTTTATGAGCACCTGGACAGGGAACAAAGGAATAAAGAAGGCAAGGGATTGGGGTGGAGAAACAAATTAATCCACTAAAAGCCTTTTAGCGATATTGCCCACTCACGGTGATCTGGTGGAGAGACTGCTGCCAAAAATTTAATTCCAGCAGAAATGTCAATCAGTCCGAGAGCTATTCATTTTGCGAATGATTCTTGCGCCCATCCCCCCAAATGCCACTGTTGCCACACTGACTCCCAAAAATGCTCTCATTTCAAATGTTCTTCCCTTCTCATTCTACACAAACATATTTGACACAGTAGATGGCACGTGGGGCCTGCTTAGCTTAATCCCCACCCCTGCTCGCCACCCCACCGGCGCAAGAATTTAGTTAGGAAGATTCTGCTGAGTCATACGGCCATTTTGGTTAAGTGCTATGGCACTTCCTGGAGAGGACAGCCTCCCACGTTGCATTTTGATTTACCCAGCTGAAATTTCACCAGGGCATTACTCATGTCTCATTTGTATATGAGCGGGGAGAGAGGGGGAGAGGGAGGGAGGGAGGGAGGTGAGGATGGAATTTGAGTAAGAGAGGTACAGGTAAGGAGGAGACAAACGCCTTAGCTGCTTTGTTGTTGTGTTCTCCCAAACTCTCCTGGTGGTTTTGACTGCACAAACAACTTCCTGTGTGCTGAATTGCCTTGCCTGCAAGAGTTTGCTTTATCACTTTCACTTGAAATGTAGAATATGTTAGTATACATTTTATTTAATGAAATGCCGAGGGAAGTGGTTTGAAGTGCCTTTCTCTGTTCACTCAGAATAGATTCCACAATTTCAAATGAGCGGACAGTGGAATGCCTACGTGGTAAAACATCAGTTCAGATTCCTGGTAAGCATTCCCTTTTCGTGCCAAATTCTCCTTTCCTCTCCGACAGACAGTAACCCAGAGCAGCAGCGCTCCCGCACCGCTGCCCGCCACCCCAGCCTCAGCCCCGCTGATCAAAGCCCCTGCAGCATCCTCCCAGCCCTGGCAGGGGAGCCCCCTGCTTTGATTCAGGCCTATTCTCCCACAGTAAGCTGCCTGCTGTGCGTCATACAATATGCTGTGCCTATACCACTTCTCGGGCCATCTCAAAGCATTTGTTACTGAGTGACACCGTCCCTAGGTGCTGGCACAAGCCAAGCCATCGCCATTGTCTGATTCGAACAAAAACAACAGCAGTGTAAGCTCACTGACACTTTTCAATTCAATCTGTTGGAATAGCACTGACTCGGGTATTGAAGGATATACAGTACACTGAGTGTACCAAACATTAGGAACACCAGCTCTTTCCGTGACATAGACTGACCAGGTGAATCCAGGTGAAAGCTGTGATCCCTTATTGATGTCACTTGTTAAATCCACTTCAATCAGATGTAGATGAAGGGGAGAAAGCAGGTTAAAGGAGGATTTTTAAGCCTTGGGACAATTGAGACATGGATTGTGTATGTGTGCCATTCAGAAGGTAAAAGGGCAAGACAAAATATTTAAGTGCCTTTGAACAGGGTATGGTAGTAGGTGCCAGGCGCACCGGTTTGTGTGTGTCAAGAACTGCAACGCTGCTGAGTTTTTCATGATCAAAAGTTTCCCATGTGCATCAAGAATGTGGAATGCTTTTGACACCTTGTAGAATCAATCCCCTGGTGAATTGGGGCTGTTTTGAGGGCAAAAGGGGGTGCAAATCAATATTTGGAAGGTGTTCCTAATGTTTTGTACACTCAGTGTAGTTTTGTCAAATTGTTCCATATCTAGATGACAATATACTACATTAATGACCATGACCATGAACTATTGATGGTAAAGTAATGGGATATGTTTTGAGCTCAATTCAGACCACCTTCTTAGATAGCTAATCCCATCTTGCTTTTGATTGCTCATTGACCAACTGTTGGATGAAGAAGACCAGTGAATGTCTAGTAGAAACCATGATGAACCGTGGTGTTGGGCTAGTCGGAAGACACTTCCATTCAAGATCTAGGCCGCACATCTCTCCAGATGGGTTACGTAATACCAGATATGTTACTCCATGAATGTCAAGATTCTTAAATAGCCTTTCACCAAGAGTGATGAACGAGCCTAAAGAGCCACACCAACTGTACTGGAAAATGCACTAATGGCCACTGCGAACATGTGTGCAAACATGGATCTGCATATCGATGTATACCTCCCAATGTATCATGGAGAGGCTGGGCAAACACACCACATTATCGCCCATTTCCCAAAGTCTCTTCAGCTCAAGAGGAAGCCCACTCTCTTTGATCCCACACCCGTACCTGTGTCTAACCTTTGCGTGCATGGGAATAGCAATTTGCTGCCATTATGTCGAACCGAGCCAGACCCTCTCATGGTGACAGCAGAGGAGATAGTAGGGGGGCTCACTTCGGAATAGGGGGGGGGAGTTCTCGGGCTAGCTCACCATTCAGGGTCACTTTACAAGCAGGGTGCCAGGAAATGCATTAAAGCCTTTTACATTTCATAGATATGGCTGGCTGTGTGATAATAGAGAGCGTCTGACGTGCTCAACCCCCTCAGCCTCACTACACAGCTCAGAAGAGAGACCTCTGGCACTCACACCATTTACGTCCGGACGGTGTCAAAAGAAAGCCCGCGTCTCCAAGCATATTGACTCATGTCAGGGGTGCCGCTAATGTAGAGTGCCACAGGGTGGGAGGTAGTCGAGAGGTTAGGAGCATGCTGTAAAACAGGTGCCCTCTTGAAATGATTCACAGGGGAATTCATAGCCCTTGTCATATCATCTACTGTCATGGAGTAGATATCACACACATGACCCCATCCCCCACTCGCCTGCCTCAACCCCATCACTCAGTTGCCATGGGAGGGTTGTTTGACAGAAATCATTGACCCCGGACCATGGGTGCTGTCTTTGCTAACTGACTTTAATGCCATGGAGGGTAGAAAACATACTTAAGCTTTATGAAGGTCATATGTCGCCCAGCACAAGGAAGTGCAAAAAACAGCCTACGCCATGTTTAAAAAAGTTCAGCTGAGGCTTAGCTCCTGAGTATTAAGGTTTAGGGCTTTGCTGACAGCATGTGTGTGTGTGTGTGTGTGTGTGTGTGTGTGTGTGTGTGTGTGTGTGTGTGTGTGTGTGTGTGTGTGTGTGTGTGTGTGTGTGTGTGTGTGTGTGTGTGTGTGTGTGTGTGTGTGTGAAGAGGTTTGGGTGGCACGGCCCCTAACCTAGCGTGGTTAGCCTAGCCCGGTTGATCCTCAGATCTCGGCCCATTCTGTATATATTGTTATTGATTTACCTCCACTGCCACTGACAGCCACTCTCTTCTTGTACACCCTTGCTTTTGTTGTGAAGGCTTGCCACTCTTTCCCCAAAACCCATCCTCATCCTCGCTCTTAGGAAGCCGGGCATAGGTGCGATGGCTGTGGTGCACATCTTCAGCCTGCAGGCACATTGCTGTAATGGCGAGAGGGTGTGAGTGTGTCTATGTGTGGAGAGGTTTGTAATGAAGTGCTTTTCATGACAAGGTTAGTGAGGTTAAAAGCTTTCAAGATGGCTGTCATCTTCCAGAGTGGCGGTGGGTGTTAGTGGTATTTGTGTCATACAAGTCTGCACCTCAAGACCTGCAGTGTAAGAACTGTCCATGCTAAGTGCAAAGTGGGCTGATGACACCATGGCAAAGTTCAGCACAACAAACATATGTGTGTTACACCACAAGAAGTTAAGCATTTGCGGTCACATGCAAGCCTGCCCACTGTATCTGAATGCATTATCATGAATACATTGAAGGACATTTACAACATGGGCGTAGTCTCACTTTAACCTTTTGCAAAAAACAAAGAGATTTTTCTTGCCAGATGTTGGTAATGACTTCATCAAGGGAGATGACCTAATGCATCTTCAGAATTATTACTGGAGTTTCACAAAGCAGCATAAGGTTCTTACTGCACGGTTATGTGGGTGTATGAGCAGTATAGAAACACCTATACAGATGAACTCTCCATCTCCCTCTCTCTCGGCATGTCCTAGTTGTCTCTGTTTACATCCAGTTCCCTCTGACTACAGTAGTTGAAAGCAGGTCAAAGCCCGTTTTCTGTGATTTAAGACTTGCCTCTGCGTTCGCTTGTTTCCAGCGTCTACAGTTATACGTGTAACGGGGGTTGTCAGTGTGCTGCTAACAGCTTAGCTTCCTCCACTATCCGACAGCCCCATACTGTGCTCGAACCAGTAAACCTCTGCTTCGCAAAACAGGTGAACACCCTCCTTGACAATGTTCCAACTGTTTGAGATACCCAAACAGTACCAAGTGGATAGCTCAATTGACAACATTTCAAGCTAGCTATGGAGTGATCTTACAGTAAATTCTTTCTCCATTACACTCAATCCTTCTAAACGTGCTACACAGTGCACTACCCTGGCCTTTGAGCTGAGCCCAACTGGGTCAATGGCACCACTGTAACAGGGGGAAACGTGTGGCTATATATACACACATACATACATACATACATACATACATACATACATACATACATACATACATACATACATACATACATACATACATTAAAAAGTTTGGGGTGACTTAGAAATGTCCTTGTTTTTGAAAGAAAAGCATTGTCCATTAAAATAACATCAAATTGATCATAAACACGGTGTAGACATTGTTAATGTTGTAAATTACTATTGTAGCTGGAAACGGCAGATTTTTTTATGGAATATCTACATAGGCATACAGAGGCCCATATCAGCAACCATTACTTCTGTGTTCCAATGGCACGTTGGGTTAGCTAATCCAAGTTTATAATTTAAAAAGGCTAATTGATCTTCAGAAACCCTTTTGCAATTATGTTAGCACAGCTAAAAACTGTTGTCTTGATTAAAGAAGCAATACAACTGGCCTTCTTTAGACTAGTTGAGTATCTGGAGCATCAGCATTTGTGAGTTCGATTACAGGCTCAAAATGGCTAGAAACAAAGCACTTTCTTCTGAAACTCGTCAGTCTATTCTTGTTCTGAGAAATTAAGGCTATTCCATGTGAGAAATTGCCAAGAAACTGAAGATCTTGTACAACGCTGTGTGCTACTACATAACTGAGCAAGAGGACAAGTACATTAGATAATCAAGTTGAGAAACAGACACCTCACAAGTCCTCAACTGGCAGCTTTATTAAAGCAGCTTTATTAAATAGTACCAGCAAAACACCAGTCTCAACGTCAACAGTGAAGAAGCAACTCCGGGATGCTGGACTTCTAGGCAGAGTTGCAAAGAAAAGGCCATATCGCAGACTGGCCAATAAAAAGAAAAGATTAAGATGGACAAAAGAACACAGACACAGGATAGAGGAACTCTGCCTAGAAGGCCAGCATCCCGGACTCGCCTCTTCACTGTTGACTTTGAGACTAGTGTTTTGCTGGTACTATTTATTGAAGCTGCCATTTGAGGACTTGTGAGGCGTCTGTTTCTCAAACTAGACACTCTAATGTACTTGTCCGCTTGCTCAGTTGTGCACCGGGGCCTCCCACTCCACTTTGCATTCTGGTTAGAGCCAGTTTGCGCTGTTCTGTGAAGGGAGTAGTAGACAGCACTGTATGAGATCTTCAGTTTCTTGGCAATTTCTTGTACGGAATAGCCTTAATTTCTCAGAACAAGAATAGACTGATGAGTTTCAGAAGAAAGTGCTTTGTTTCTGGCCATTTGGAGCCTGTAATCGAACCCACAAATGCTGATGCTCCAGATACTCAACTAGTCTAAAGAAAGCCAGTTGTATTGCTTCTTTAATCAGGACAACAGTTTTCAGCTGTGCTCACATAATTGCAAAAGGGTTTTCTAATCATCAATTAGCCTTTTAAAATGATCAACTTGGATTAGCGTGCCATTGGAACACAGGAGTGATGTTTGCTGATAATGGGCCTATGTACGCCTATGTAGATATTCCATAAAAAATCTGCAGTTTCCAGCTACAATAGTCATTTACAACATTAAGAATGTCTACACTGTCATTTTAATGTACCAAAAATGTGTTTTTCTTTCAAAAACTAGCACCTTTCTAAGTGACCCCAAACTTTTGAACAGTAGTGTGTATATATATATATATAGTGTATATATATATATATTTGAACAGTAGTGTATATATATATATATTTTTTTTTTTCAAAATTTACCCCTTTTTCTCCTGAATTGGTAGTTACAGTCTTGTGCCATCACTGCGAAAGTCAAGAGCCATGCATCCTCTGAAACATGACCCCACCAACCCGCACTGCTTTTTGACACAATGCTTGCTTAACCCGGAAGCCAGCTGCACCAATGTGTCAGAGGAAACACTGTACACCGTGCCAGTGTGCATTGTGCCCGTCCCACCACAGGAGTCTCTAGAGGACGATGGGACAAGGACAACCTGGCCAGCCAAACCCTCCCCTAACGATGCGGGGAAAATTGCACACCGCCTTATGGGTCTCCCGGTTGCGGCCGGCTGAGACAGCCTGGGATCAAACCAGGATCTGTAGTGACGCAGCTAGCACTAGGATGCAGTGCCTTAGACCGCTGTACCACTCGGGAGGCCTATAGCTATCCTCTTGTAGGAAACCTTCAGCAGTGTAGATATCCAGGAGGAAAGTACCGTTTATTAAATGAATCTAAAGTAATTCCAAACATAAAACAATGATACCTAAATGCTACACTGAAAAAAATATAAATGCAACATGTAAAGTATTGGTCCCATGTTTCATGAGCTGAAATAAAATATCCCAGAAATGTTCCATTCGCACAAAACGTGTGCAACCTGGTGCTGGTGACAATAAAAGGCCACTCTAAAATGTGCAGTTTTGTTACACAACACAATGTCAAATACGTCTTAAGTTTTGAGGGAGTGTGCAATTGGCATGCGGACTGCAGAGACTCTAGCCAACGAAGTTCTAGACTGTTTTCTCTGCTACCGCACGGCAAGCTGTACCGGAATGCCAAGTCTAGGACAAAAAGGCTCCTCAACAGCTCAACACTCCCCCTTGTACACTGCTGCTTCTCACTGTTTGTTTGTTTGTTCCCTATGCATAGTCACTTCGCCCCCACCTACATGTACAGATTACCTCAAATAGCCTGTACCCCTGCACACTGACTCGGTACCGGTGCCCCCCAGTGTATAACCTCGTTATTGTTATTCTTATTGTGTTACTTTATATTATTACTTTTTATTTTAGCCTACTTGGTAAATATTTTCTTCTTCTTGAACTGCACTGTTGGTTAAGGGCTTGTAAGTAAGCATTTCACGGTAAAGTCTACACTTGTTGTATTCGGCGCATGTGGCAAATAAAGTTTGATTTGATTTGAATGTCCACTAAGGCTGTTGACAGATAATTTGATGTTAATTTCTCTACCATAAGCCGCCTCCAACGTTTTAGAGAATTTGGCAGTACGTCCAATGTGCCTCAGAACCGCATGCCACATGTATGCGTTGTGTGGACGAGCATTTTGTTGATGTCAACGTTGTGAACAGGGCGCCACATGGTGGCAGTAGGGTTATGGTATGGGCAGGCAAAAGCTACGGACAGCAAATATAATTGTTTTTTATCGATGGCAATGTGAATGCCCAAAGATAACGTGATGAGATCCTGAGGCCCATTGTCGTGCCATTCATCCACCGCCGTCAGTATTCCCCATGTCGCAAGGATCTGTACACAATTCCTGGAAACTGAAAATGTCCCAGTTTCTACAAAGCCTTGCATAGTCACCAGACATGTCACCCATTGAGTATGTTGGGATGCTCTGGATCAATGTGTACCACAACATTTTCCAGTTCCCACCAATATCCAGCAACTTCACACAGGTAACAATCAACAGGTAGCCTAGTGGTTAGAGCATTGGACCAGTAACTGAAAGGTTGCTGGATTGAATCCCTGAGCTGACAAGGTAAAAATCTGTCGTTCTGTCCCTGAACAAGGCAGTTAACCCACTGTTCCCCGGTAGGCTGTCATTGTAAATAAGAATGTGATCTTAACTGACTTGCCTAGTTCAATAATAAAAATTTAAAAAACGTGATCAACACTATGCGAAGTAGATGTGTTGTGCTGCATGAGGCAAACGGTGGTCACACCAGATACTGACTGGTTTTCTGATCAACGCCCTTACCTTTTTCTTAAGTTATCTCTGACCAACAGATGCATATCTGTATTCTCAGTCATGTGGAATCTATAGATTAGGGCCTAATTAATTAATTTAAGTTGACTGATTTCCTTATATAAACTGTAACTCAGTAAAATCTTTATGTTGTTGCATGTTGTGTTTATATTATTGTTCAGATAAAGCATGCACAAATATTGTTTCTCACAACTTTTGGTGAGTGTTTTGTCTATAGAATGTCATTGCTATGAGTGCAGAACTGTAGTGTTGATATCTGTTGAACATATAGCAGCAATACCATGTATTATATTGTAACGAGTTCTAACTAGTTTTCATTTTACATCCTACAAATCTTTTTCACAACCGAGAGGACGACTAAGACCTACATCTTGTTGCCCACCGCCTTCTCCAAGGCAGGACAATGGTTATGATGGTTGGAGTTCAAGTGCTGCCAGGGTTCCAGCCTCATAGCCTGGAGAAGAGAAAGCAAACTGCTTACTAGTGTACATGAGTATGTGGTTCTGGAATGAATCCAGCTGAGACGCAGACCTAGATAGACAACAAATCAATTACACTCCATCAATCCCAATCCTAATCTGGAATACAATTTTACCACCTGACAACTACGACAGAATTGCCTTAGATTTCCAGGGTAAATAAATCAGTTTATGATCAAGGGAGTTGGTATTTTTTGCATCATTGGAGAAGGAGGCTACTAGGCAGAATGAAGAATGAATGTTTCCAGTTATTCAATATAACGTCATGTACTTAACACAAGTGAAGGTTTTGGGCTAGGACTGTCTACATGTCGGCCAGACCGCTCAAATGGGGAAAAACATTGTAATATCTCTGTTCACTAAGCTAATCTATTAGCATAGTACGTCATCAATAATCAAAGTATATCCTGGGTAGTTCATTTTCCTAAACAGTGTAGATACATAAATGCCTAGCATCAGAAGATGTCCACTTTATGTTTAGGTAAATTCTTGGCCAGCTAGGGGAAGTACAATGATGGAAAAGACTGTTGTCCTTGCAAAATGTTTTGCTTACCGATCTGATTCTGCTCCAACACTCGACAATGGTGGGTCTGGAAACACAAAACGCTTGGTAGGAGTTGATGTCGATTGATCCCTTTCATAACTTAAAAAGAAGCAAAAAATGTCTAATGTATTTTCTAACTAGAGCTTTGTCGTCAAATAATGATCATGGCTATTCCATGCCAGTACAGTAGTGTGAAGTGAAGTAGCTAGCTAGCTAGCTAGCTAATCAGATGCGTGGCTTTCAGACCACAGACATCAGAAATATAACACAATTATACGATACATATAGCTTGTCACAACTAAATAGTGAAGCAACATTTTATACAAATGTGTAACGCCCTGGCCGTAGAGAGGGGTTTTTGTTCTTTATTTTGGTTAGGCCAGGGTGTTACATTGGGTGGGCGTTCTATGTGCATTTTTCTATGTTGGCTTGTTTCATTGATTTTGGCCGTGTGGCTTCCAATCAGGCACAGCTGTAGAGTGTTGTTGCTGATTGGGAGTCACACATAAGTGCCTGTTTTTCCGTTGGGGTTTTGTGGGTAATTGTTTCTGTTGTGTGGTTTGCACCTGACAGGACTGTTTGGCTGTCGGTTTTCTTGTTTTGTTTTGTATAGTGTTCTTTCTGTTATTAAATTTAATGATGAACACTAACTCCGCTGCGCCTTGACCTACTCTCTCTCCCGACAGCCGTTACAAAATGAAACAAACCAATGGCGCAGTCAGCTAGCTAGCTACACTAGCTGGATAGCTAGCTGCTAATGTTTTAATGTTTTATTTAACCTTAATTTAACTAGACAAGTCAGTTAAGAACAAATTCTTATTTCCAATGACGGCCTACCCCTGCCAAAAGCCCGGACGACGCCGGGCCAATTGTGCACCGTCCTAAGGGACTCCCAATTACGGCCGGTTGTGATACAGCCTAGAATCGAAGCAGTGTCTGTAGTGACATCTCTAGCACTGACATGCAGTGCCTTAGACCTCTGCATCACTCCGGAGCCCTTAAAATGTGGCTTGAAAACAACAAGAAATCCATAGTAGTTATAACATTCGCATGCATATTTATAACTAAATAGCAAAAGTGACATATTACTTTATATCTAGAAAGGTATATTAGCTAGCTTGCTATGCCTTACCTTTTCAGCAGAAAAATATCTTGGGCGGTTTTGAATCCCTTAGCTAGTTAGCCCTCTCCAGTGAGCACAAATTCACTCTCGTCTTGTTCCGGGATCTATTGTTTTCCATTTTAGCTCTCCAAAGTTCCCTGTTACTTTGGATTATATGGAGGAGCTGCTGGGACATGTCGTTTGCTCCCAGCTTCTGCCATATCTCTCTGCTATCGAAGTGTGGACTTAGACGTACTATTTCTCTTCCGTCTCGTCTCCTTATCAAAACCCATTGGTGGAGAAGGTCAGAGGGGAGGGACATCTGGCTTTCTCACCCAATGGGTTTTCAGAAGGAAACGAGGAGAGAGGATGCTAGACATTTGAAATCTTCCCCCTGTGTAAGTCTGAGCCAGTATCCACAGAAGATGGCGCCCCTCCTCGGTCGGGCGGCGCTCGGCGGTCGTCGTCGCCGGTCTACTAGCTGCCACCGATCTATGTTTCTGTGTTCTTTGGTTTTTGTCTGTCTAGGTCCGCACCTGTTTCTTGTCTGTCATTAGTGGGGGGGGGGGGTATTTAGTTTGTTCCTTTGGGTTCGTTTTTTTGTGCGGGATTAATTGTATGTCAGCGGGCAGTGTTTGTGTACGCTGTTGTTGTGTTTCCCCAGCGGAACACGTTGGATTATTATATTTGCCGGGCTGCGCCCTGTGCGTATTTTTTTCATTCGTGGATTACCTGTTTCCCTTTTGGGTATTGTGCGCACCCTGTGCCTTTTTGACCACCGAGTGTTATCGGTGTAAATAAACTTCGGCACTACTGGACATAAGTCTCCTGCATTTGACTCTGCCCCTTCCTCCTGCCCTTAAGGATCCGTGACAGCAGCACTAAATCTGGCAGGTAAATTCGACCTGGCAGCAAATACAGTGGATTTCAGGCAATTTGGAGGTGCAATATGGTTACTGATGAATCCCATCGGATGACCACTAGCGACTTATTCGAGGTTTTGAACAGTTGCTTAATGTAGCTTTATTAATTAAGTAATGTCTTTAAGGGCTCTATTTTCGGCTGGCGTTAAGGCAGTGCTAGTGTCAAACGCACGTTAGTTTGCAATTTCATCATGTATAAACTGCCGCACTGGAATTGTCCAGCCCCAACGCCAGGTTCGGCAATTCACCTGTCTTATATCAGCTTGCTTGCGAACAGATGAGTGAGGTGGAAACACTGTATTTGAGGTCTGTCCTTAAAAACTTGATCTAAGGTGCTAATTTCAGGCAGCGCTGATGGAGATATTTAAGACCAACCAAAAGCTGGTTTTAGCAGTAACGCAGTTGGTTATGGAAATAATTTTGACAGTGGAAACGCAGCCTATGACACAGCTGTGATGCACATTTCCCATATGCGCATGGAAGAAAAGTAGCCAAATGTGCTTTTGGTGCCTGTATTCGTCGTACTTAGAAACATAAAAAAATAAAACAATTTCCCATTTAGTTGTATTTAATAAAAATCAAGAATAGCCTCCTCTCAATGAAGGCTATTTTATGTCTGCCCAATGCAATCGTGAAGTAGTCAAGACTGTCGTACCCATATTTAGGGCCCCTTTTGATATTTTTTGCCAATTCAGTCTGGTATGAGAACGGTAGCCCCTATTTGCCAAAGCAGATGTCTGCTGAAAGCTGAGTATCTTGGCAATCAATCAGTGCCTTCAAATCTTTGGTATGGCTTATTACCATATATGGACATACACATTTATAAGGCAGGCCGAGCTGATGACCTCATTTCAAGATGGATGCTACCTACCTTCAGGTTAGCATTGTGAATAAAAAATCAAGAATAGCCTCCCCTCCTCTCAATGAAGGCTTTTTTTTTGTCTGCCCAATGCAATCGTGAAGTAGTTTTTGTGGAAATTCTACACCATGTCGTGGAAATTACCACTACGGACACTCAAAGTCAATCTTAAACTAAACATTGTTTATTGTCAGAGTGCTGGAGAGGTTCCAACAAACTCAATGCACCTTAGTGAATGTCTCTTAGGAGCTCTAACGGGGCAGTCCTGTTAGTTCTCTTATATACTGACAAGTAATATTTGCATGATTTAGCTTATTCATCATTCATAATTAATTAGCGTTTGCTTCATTCATGTGACAGACCAATACCTCACAAGGCTTTTTCTCTCTAAGCTGAGACCTTGAAACTGAGATATCTTTCGTCCTCAAAACAACGTCTGGGTGTGCTGCCAAATTGCTGTGAGGATTCGTTCAATCAGTAAAAATTGGTTATTAGAAAAGCACATGAATAGAAAACAGAAATTAGTTAGAAAAGCACAAGTATAACATTTCCATTACATAGTCAAAGGGTTTGGCTCCTGAGACCGCTTGGAGTCACCAAAGCTTTATTAGAATATCAGGTTTGAGAGTAAAACAGTGAGCTGACATTCCCTTTTTTCTGTGCATTGTAAGCAGGCCCACATTATTTTTGCCATGCAGGTCCCATTTTGGATGTACTTAAAAAAAAAAAAAATCCATAATGTAGGCCCAAATTCAAACATGTCAAATTTCCAGAATGATATTATAGGTAATTGCACATTCAGAAAATCACCAGCAGAATTCCTTTTGAATCCATTTTCCCATTCAATGTGCTGATGGTGCTCAAAAAAATGTATCATTACCTCAAAAGTAGCAGAGAGCTCACACTGGAAATGTAATGTACTTGTAGATTGTATTGTTTAAATTAAACAATATGTAAAAAAAAAAATACAAAATCCAAAAGGGTACTTTGAGATATTCATATTATATTTTTACATTTGCATTTGAGTCATTTAGCAAACCCTCTAATCAAGAGCAACTTACAGTTAGTGCATTCATCTTAAGATAGTTATGTGGGACAACCCCATACACGTATCACAGTCAAATCAAATCACATTTTATTGGTCACATACACATGTTTAGCAGATGTTATTGCGGGTGTAGCGAAATGCTTGTGCTTCTAGCTCCGGCAGTGAAGTAATATCTAACATGTAATATCTAACAACTACATAACATATACCCAATACACAAATCTAGTAAAGGAATGGAATTAAGAATATAAAAATATACGGATGAGCAATGTCAGAGCGGCATATAATAAGATACAATAGAATAGTATAGGATACAGTATACAGTTGAAGTCGAAAGTTTACATACACTTAGGTTGGAGTCATTAAAACTAGTTTTTTAACCACTCCGCAAATTTCTTGCTAACAAACTATAGTTTTGGCAATTCGGATAGGACATCTTTGTGCATGACACAAGTAATTTTTACAACAACTGTTTACAGACAGATTATTTACTTATAATTCACTGTATCACAATTCCAGTGGGTCAGAAGATTACATACACTAAGTTGACTGTGCCTTTAAACAGTTTGGAAAATTCCAGAAAATTATGTAATGGCTTTAGAAGCTTCTGATAGGCTAATTGACATCATTTGAGTCAATTGGGGGTGTACCTGTGGATGTATTTCAAGACCTACCTTCAAACTCAGTGCCTCTTTGCTTGAAATTATGGGAAAATCAAAAGAAATCAGCCAAGTCCTCAGAAACAAATTGTAGATCTCCACAAGTCTGGTTCATCCTTGAGAGCAATTTCAAAACCCTGAAGGTACCACGTTCATCTGTACAAACAATAGTATGCAAGTATAAACACCATGGGACAACGCAGCCGTCATACCGCTCAGGAAAGAGACCCGTTCTGTCTCCTAGAGATGAACGTACTTTGGTGCAAAAAGTGAAATTCAATCCCAGAACAACAGCAAAGGACCTTGTGAAGATGCTGGAGGAAACAGGTACAAAAGTATCTATATCCACAGTAAAACGAGTCCTATATCGACACAACCTGAAAAGAAGCCACTGCTCCAAAACCGCCATAAAAAAGCCAGACTACGGTTTGCAACTGCACATGGGGACAAAGATAAAACTTTTTGAAGAAATATCCTCTGGTCTGATGAAACAAAAATAGAACTGTTTGGTCATAATGACCATCGTTATGTTTGGAGGAAAAAGGGGGAGGCTTGCAAGCTGAAGAACACCATCCCAACCGTGAAGCACGGGGGTGGCAGCATCATGTTGTGAGGGTGCTTGGCTGGAGGAGTGATTGGTGCACTTTACAAAATAGATGGCATCATGAGCATGGAAAAACATTTGGATATATTGAAGTAACATCTCAAGACATCAGTCAGGAAGTTAAAGCTTGGTCGCAAATGGGTCTTCCAAAAGGACAATATCCCCAAGCATACTTCCAAAGTTGTGGCAAAATGGCTTAAGGACAACAAAGTAAAGGTTATGGAGGGGCCATCACATAGCCCTGACCTCAATCTTATAGAACATTTGTGGGCAGAACTGAAAAAGCATGTGCGAGCAAGGAGGCCTACAAACCTGACTCAGTTACACCAGCTCTGTCAGAAGGAATGGGCCAAAATTCACCCAACTTATTGTGGGAAGCTTGTAGAAGGCTACCTGAAACGTATGACCCAAGTTAAACAATTTCAAGGCAATGCTACCAAATACTAATTGATTATATGTAAACATCTGACCCACTGGGAATGTGATGAAAGAAATAAAAGCTGAAATAAATTAGTCTCTCTACTATTATTCTGACATTTCACATTCATAAAATAAAGTGGTGATCCTAACTGACCTAAGACAGGGAATTTTTACTGTGAAAAACTGAGTTTAAATGTATTTGGCTAAAGTGTATGTAAACTTCCGACTTCTACTGTATATATATGAGATGGGTAATGCAAAATATGTAGACATTATTAACAAATTGGTTAGTGTTCCATTTATTGAAGTGGCCAGTGATTTCAAGTCTATATATATAGGCAGCAGCCTCCATGTTCTAGTGATGGCTATTTAACAATCTGATGGACTTGAGATAAAAACTGTTTTCCAGTCTCTCGGTCCCAGTTTTGATGCACCTGTTCTGACCTTACCTTCTGGATGATAGCGGGGTGAACAGGCAGTGGCTGGGGTGGTTGCTTTCCTTGATTATCTTTTTGGCCTTCCTGTGACATCGGGTGCTGTAGGTGTCCTGGAGGGCAGGTAGTTTGCCCCAGTGATGCATTGGGCAGACCGCACCACTCTCTGAAGTGCCCTGCGGTTGTGGGCGGTGCAGACAACGTACCAAGCGGTGATACAGCCCAACAGGATGCTCTCGGTTGTGTATCTATAAAGACTTGTGAGGGTTTTAGGTGACAAGCCAAATGTCTTCAGCCTCCTGATAGTGAGAGAGTTGGTCAGAGACAGCATGCTCAAGTGTTTATGAAAGAAAAGGGTACTATGGTGTCATGACGTTGGCCTCTTTGAGTACAGGGAGGACAGTTGACCCCCTCCCCCCTTGCACCATCCCCCAACCTGCCTTCCCCCACCCAGTCCCTGTGTGAAGGAGTGGTAAAATTCCAGGAGAATCTCTTGCCACATGGCCCATAGAGAGACACAGGATGTTCTTCCAACTCACAGAATTGGGGAGCCAAGCGACATTTGTGTTCTGGAGAAGGTATGGAAGACTGGTGAAGAATCCAGCTACGAACTGGTCCGCTTGGTACAATTTTGTGATACTCATTTTGTGATACTCAGAAGAGACAATAATAGCCACATTACCATAAAACTGTTTATATAATAGCCTCAGCAATGAGACTTGCATCCACATGGTTTTATAAAATGTATTAATAAGGATAAAGCTATTTGTAATACATTGAGATGCTATGTACTGATGTTAATGTGATAGAATTGTATTTCTGTACCAAGCTTAACTCAGTCATCGGCACACCCCCCAGGGACACAGACAGGACCAGGCGTCATGTGACATGTTCACTATAAAACTATACCCTGATTTTCTTTCTTTAGACCAGGCCTCCACTCCATTGCGAGTTGGCCAGTAGGTTTGACCATCCAATTCCTATACTGAAAGTGAACTACACCACGTGGTTAACTTTTAGACTATCGAGACCGACAGAATAAGAACAAGTCTTTGATATTAATTAATAGTCTGCAGCTAGAAATTATATCATTGAACGCGAAGACCGACGAAACATCCATTCTATGACGACATTAATGAATGTCGCTCTGAAAGATCCATTCTAACCGAGAGAGAGAGAGAGAGAGAATGCGGACAAAACTCTCCAACAGAACAGAACTCTCCAACAAGGATCCCGATGACACACTGAGCGTAAATATATATTGATTGCAATTGTTCCCGAATGAGTGAGCGTTCATGTGCAAAGGATTAGCAAATCAATTGTTAATATTATTGAACTCTGTGTGCCACAGCTGACCTTTTATGATCCATTGTTCAACAGGCCGACCTGCCTGTTTAACCCACAAGGGCCCATTCCTCTACCAATTCTTTGTGACGATAATTACTGTTTGTATGTTTTCTGTTAATTACTTAGTGTAGTAAATAAATGATTTTAAGACAATTGATGTATGGATGATTTTAGTAAAGACTGGGTTCGTGCAGATACAACAATTTACGACGTTTGGAATGAGACTGGATGCGAGGTAAAATACACCATTTAAACCAGAAGGTAATCGGCCTATTCTATAATATATCATGTTATAATATAGGAAAGTTATATTAGGAAAATTATAACTTTGTAATCTGAATATTTTCCTTGGTGCCCCAATCTCCTAGTTAATTACAATAATACGATTAAACAGTTTAATCGCGTGATAATAATTACAGGGAGTTAATTGATAAACATGTCTTCAGTTTAATGGTACCCCAAAGACACGACAATGGTGTTGAACGCTAAGCTGTAGTCAATGAACAGCATTCTCACATAAGTTTTCCTTTTGTCCAGGTGGGAAAGGGCCGTGTGGAGTGCAATAGAGATTGCATCATCTGTGGATCTGTTTGGGCGGTATGAAATTGGAGTGGGTCTAGAGTTTCTGGGATAATGTTGTTGATGTGAGCCATTACCAGCCTTTCAAAGCACATCATGGCTACGGACGTGAGCGCTACAGGTCTGTAGCCATTTAGGAAGGTTGCCTTTGTGTTCTTGGGCACAGGGACTATGGTGGTCTGCTTGAAGCATGTTGGTATTACAGACTCAATCAGGGACATGTTGAAAATGTCAGTGAAGACACCTGCCAGTTGGTCAGCACATGCCCGGAGCACACGTCCTGGTAATCCGTCTGGCCCCGCAGCCTTGTGTATGTTGACCTGTTTAAAGGTCTTACTCACGTCGGCTACGGAGAGCGTAATCACACAGTCGGAACAGCGGATGTTCTCATGCATGCCTCAGTGTTGCTTGCCTCGAAGCGAGCATAGAAGCGATTTAGCTCATCTGGCAGGCTCGTGTCACTGGACAGCTCGCGGCTGTGCTTCCCTTTGTAGTCTGTAATAGTTTGCAAGCCCTGCCACATAAGACAAGCATCGGTGAAGCATGATTCGATCATAGCCCTGTATTGACGCTTTGCCTGTTTGATGGTTAGTCGCAGGGCATAGCAGGATTTCTTGTTAGCTCCCGGGTTAGAGTCCCGCACCTTGAAAGCGGCAGCTCTACCCTTTAGGTCAGTGAAAATGTTGCCTGTAATCCATGGCTTCTGGTTGGGGTATGTACGTACAGTCACTGTGGGGACGACGTCCTCGATGCACTTATTGATAAAGCCAGTGACTGAATCCCGGAACATGTTCCAGTCTGTGATTGCAAAACAGTCCTGTAGTTTAGCATCTTCTTCATATGACCACTTTTTTTATAGACCGAGTCACTGGTGCTTCCTGCTTTAATTTTTGCTTGTAAGCAGGAATCAGGAGGATAGAGTTGTGGTCGGATTAACCAAATGGAGGGCGAGGGAGAGCTTTGTACGTGTCTCTGTGTGTGGAGTACAGGTGATCTATAATTTTTTTCCCTCTGGTTGCACATTTAACATATTGATAGAAATTTGGTAGAACTGATTAAAGTTTCCCTGCATTAAAGTCTCCGGCCACTAAGAGCGCCGCCTCTGGGTGAGTGGTTTCCTGTTTGCTTATTTCCTTATACAGCTGACTGAGTGCAGTCTTAGTGCCAGCATCTGTCTGTGGTGGTAAATACACAGCCAAGAAAGGTATAGCTGAAAACTCTCTAGGCAAGTTAGCGGTGCAGTTAGCGGTGTGATAGCAAAAACAGCTTGAGGGTATTCTGTTTGGTGAATAGAAACGATTGCATATAAATGTTAATGTCACCTCAGCAACATGGCCTCGAGGGCAAGTCCTTGGAATAGGATGTTAATTGATGATAAATTGCTTTCTCCACATACAGTCAAACATACCGTACACTACCTCAGATTCTCTGCAGGTTCCTATATTAAAGCACTATCACAAATTAGAGAGAAAACCACCATTGGTTTAGATCAGTCGGGTTTCTTCAACACTGTGGATCCATTTGTATCTGTGATTCACAACAGGAAGCAGCCTTGAGAGATACAATGCATAGCGCAGACTGCAGAGCATCCGAGGTCTTGAAACATCCACAAGTCTACTTTCTGTCCCTGTCGAGTTTTCTCCGGCTTTCTACTTCCCTGTGACTTTCAATGAGTTTTGAAATCCCTCGAAACCGAGCATTTATCTCCAGGCCTCTTTTTAAAATGAGCAAGTCTCTCAGGCAGCTCAGAGGAGACCTGTGTGCCTTCAGCCACTCAGTCTGTGCCTCTCTACTCTCCAACTCTGGGAGATTTGTTTTTCAGAAGCTAGATCAAAGCCCCAGCATTGTCCCATCCGCTGTGCTTTTCTCCACTTCTCTGCACACGGCTCTTAGCACAATCAAAAAAAAGCCCCACAACAGCCAAACGTGTGATCTTTGGCTGCCTGGTGGGCACACGTCATCCCCCTCCAACCAATTTCACCGGCCTGCCATATTGCCAGAGATCCAGCAAGGCCACCTCTGTAGTGGTGGTAGTAGTCTAGTAACGAGCTCTCAAGTGGACAGATGTGGATTAATGAGCAAAAGTTAGAGTAGCTCCATGGTGGGTTTTTGGTGGGTTGATGTGTTGGCCCATTAAGCTTGTGAGACTCATATGAGCAGTTATAACCTCACTTGGATGCCATCATGGAAATAAATTTACGTCTGCTCTTAAATACGATTGCAATGATTCTCAGTCTGTTGGAGAGCGAGAGATGGAGGGAGGCACGCAAGGAGGGAGGGATGAGGGATAGAGAGCGAGTGGCAGAAAAGAAAAGCAAATGAGTCATGGATTTTGAGATGGCTCTTGCACACAGGCTTTGCACATTAATTCTTTGGTGGCATGAGCAGAGCAGTCAGCTCTCATTTGGCAGAGCGGCCACGTACAGGGGGAATGCTCTTTAGTTTAACCTTGTCACAGAGGGCTAAGAGATGCTAAAGAGAAATGCATTACAATACTAGCAGGGGCCACTTCCAACATTATTGTTACTCAGACTGGACTTTACAGTATGTAGCAAAGCCTACTGTATTTGACGCAGTACGAATAATAACATAAAACCTGCCCAAAGGTCAGTTTGCTGATGACAAAGATATGACAAAACTAAGAAGCTTATTACCTTGTTATAATGCATTTGTCTAATATCAGGCAACTATTTCTGTAAAAGGAGTGTAAGTTTGCTTGAAAGGTGCCAGAGGTTAAGGATGATGCAGGGATACATTTTGATGTCAGACGAATGTAATTTACCATCTACAGGGGCGGCAGGGTAGCCTAGTGGTTAGAGCGTTGGGCTAGTAACTGAAAGGTTGAAAGTTTGAATCCCCGAGCTGACAATGTACAAATCTGTCATTCTGCCCCTGAACAAGGCAGTTAACCCACTGTTCCTAGGCTGTCATTGAAAATAAGAATTTCTTCTTAACTGACTTGCCTAGTTAAATAAAAGTTTAAAAAATGAAATAAACATACTGCAGATACAGTTGAAGTCGGAAGTTTACATACACTTAGGTTGGAGTCATTAATACTCGTTTTTCAACCAATCCACAAATTTCTTGTTAACAAACTATAGTTTTGGCAAGTCGGTTAGGACATCTACTTTGTGCATGAAAATGACAAGTCATTTTTCCAACAATTGTTTACAGACAAATTATTTCACTTACTGTATCACAATTCCAGTGGGTCAGAAGTTAACATACACTAAGTTGACTGTGCCTTTAAAGAGCTTGGAAAATTCCAGAAAATGATGTCATGACTTTAGAAGCTTCTGATAGGCTAATTGACATCATTTGAGTCAATTGAAGGTGCACCTGTGGATGTATTTCAAGAACTACCTTCAAACTCAGTGCCTCTTTGCTTGACATCATGGGAAAACCAAAAGAAATCAGCCAAGATCTCAGAAAAAAATTGGAGACCTCCACAAGTCTGGTTCATCCTTGGGAGCAATTTCCAAATGCCTGAAGGTGCCACGTTCATCTGTACAAACAATAGTACACAAGTATAAACACCATGGGACCACGCAGCCATCATACCGCTCAGGAAGGAGACGCGTTCTGTCTCCTAGAGATGAACGTACTTTGGTGCAAAAAGTGCAAATTAATCCCAGAACAACAGCAAAGGACCTTGTGAAGATGCTGGAGGAAACAGGTACAGAATTATCTTTTTCCACATTAAAACGAGTCCTATATCAACGTAACCTGAAAGGCCGCTCAGCAAGGAAGAAGCCACTGCTCCAAAACCGCCATAAAAAAGCCAGAATATGGTTTGCAACTGCACATGGGGACAAAGATCAACCTTTTTGAAGAAATGTCCTCTGGTCTGATGAAACAAAAAATAGAACTGTTTGGCAATAATGACCATCGTTCTGTTTGGAGGAAAAAGGGTTCGTCTTGCAAGCCGAAGAACACCATCCCAACCGTGAAGCACGGGGGTGGCAGCATCATGTTGTGGGGGTGCTTGGTTGCAGGTGTCACAAGCGTCGTTGTAGGTAGTGGACCAAAACGCAGCGGGTATATGAATCATCTTCTTTTATTGAAGGAAAAACAAAACAAAACACTTACACAAAACAGATGACGAAAACAGTCCTGTAAGGTGCTCAGACTATACACAAAAACAACCACCCACAAACACAAGAGAAAATTAACCCACTTAAATGTGGCCTCCAATTAGAGGCAATGACAACCAGCTGCCTCTCATTGGAGGTTGTTCCAAAACCCCAACAAAGAAATAGAAAACCCAGATAAAAACATAGAAATAGAACATACACCAAAAAACCCCGAAACACACAAAACAAACACCCTCTGCCACGCCCTGACCACACTACAATAACAAACAACCCCTTTTACTGGTCAGGACGTGACAGTACCCCCCCCCAAAGGTGCAGACCCCGGATGCACAGAAACACAAAACCCCACAAAAAATAACCCCAAACTAAAGGGAGGGAAGGGAGGGTGGCTACCGTCACCGACGGCTCCCGTGCTACACCCCTCCTCCCAATCCTCCAACTTCGGAGGTGGCTCAGGCTCCGGCTTTAGTCCCCATCCTAACCTGCCCACCCCCCCTTGAAGGCTCATGGCTGTAGACCACTGCTAAAGGCTCTGGGCTAAGGCGCATCGCTGGAGACCTCGGGCTGAGATGCGTCGCTGGAGACCTCGGTCTGAGGCGCGTCGCTGGAGACCTCGGGCTTAGGCGCGTCACTAGAGACCTCGGGCTGAGGAGCGTCTCTGGAGACCTCGGGCTGAGGAGCGTCTCTAGAGACTCAGGGCTGAGGCGCGTCTCTGGAGACTCAGGGCTGAGGCGCATCTCTGGAGACTCAGGGCTGAGGCGCGTCTCTGGAGACTCAGGGCTGAGGAGCGTCTCTGGAGACTCAGGGCTGAGGAGCGTCTCTGGAGACTCAGGGCTGAGGAGCGTCTCTGGAGACTCAGGGCTGAGGAGCGTCTCTGGAGACTCAGGGCTGAGGAGCGTCTCTGGAGACTCAGGGCTGAGGAGCGTCTCTGGAGACTCAGGGCTGAGGAGCGTCTCTGGAGACAGGGCTGAGGAGCGTCTCTGGAGACTCAGGGCTGAGGAGCGTCTCTGGAGACTCAGGGCTGAGGAGCGTCTCTGGAGTCTCAGGGCTGAGGAGCGTCTCTGGAGACTCAGGGTTGAGGAGCGTCTCTGCAGGCTCCGGACTGTGGGCCGTCTCTGCAGGCTCCGGACTGTGGGCCGTCTCTGCAGGCTCCGGACTGTGGGCCGTCTCTGCAGGCTCCGGACTGTAAGACATCGCCGGAAGCACTGGACGGGGCACTGTCACCGGAAGCTCTGGACGGGGCACTGTCACCGGAAGCTCTGGACGGGGAACTGTCACCGGAAGCTCTGGACGGGGAACTGTCACCGGAAGCTCTGGACGGGGAACTGTCGTCGGAAGCTCTGGACGGGGAACTGTCGTCGGTAGCTCTGGACGGGGAACTGTCGTCGGAAGCTCTGGACGGGGAACTGTCATCGGAAGCTCTGGACGGGGAACTGTCGCCGGAAGCTCTGGACGGGGACTGCGCACTGAAGGCCTGACGCGTGGGGCTGGCTTTGGAGGCGCCAGACTAGTGACACGCACCACAGGGCTAGTGCGAGGAGCAGGAACAGGACGTACTGGACTGGGCAGGGGCACTAAAGGCCTGGTGCGTGGGGCTGGCTTTGGAGGCGCCAGAACAGTAACACGCACCAAAGGGCTAGTGCGAGGAGCAGGAACTGGATACACTGGGCCTTGACTATGCACTGGAGGTCTGGAGCGCACAGCCTGCACAACCCATCCTGGCTGGATTGTTACTGTAGCCCGGCACGGGCGGATTGCTGGCACAGGGTGAACTGGGCTCTGCTGAGGCATGATGGCTGCCGTGCGTAGAACAGGCGCAGGGTAGCCTGGGCCTAGGAGACGCAATAGTGGCCAGATGTATTGAGCAGGCATACTTCTCCCTGGCTGGATGCCCACTCTAGCACGGCACTTGCGGGGGGCTGGTATCGCTCGTACCGGACTGTGCGTGCGGATGGGCAAGACCGTGCGCACTTCCGCATAGCACGGTGCTCTCACCGCCAAACGCTCCCCATAATAAGCACGAGGAGTTGGTTCAGGCCTATTGCCTGACTTACTCCAACTCCCCATGTGCCCCCCCCCCAAACATTTTTTGGGGATGCCCCCTCATCTCCTGAAATGGAGGATATAGTGCCTCGTACCTCTGTCGCTCAACCTTTGCTGCCTCCAGCTCCTCCTTTGGGCGCTTGTACTCCCCAGCCTGGTGCCATGGTCCTTTCCCATCTAATACCTCCTCCCATGTCCACAACTCCAAATAACTTTCCTGCTGCTCCTTCCTCCGCTGCTTGGTCCTACTTTGGTGGGTGGTTCTGTCACAAGCGTCGTTGTAGGTAGTGGACCAAATCGCAGCGGGTATATGAATCATCTTCTTTTATTGAAGGAAAAACAAAACACTTACACAAAACAAAAGACGAAAACAGTCCTGTAAGGTGCTCAGACTATACATGGAAACAACCACCCACAAACACAAGAGAAAATTAACCCACTTAAATCTGGTCTCCAATTAGAGGCAACGACAGCCAGCTTTCTCTAATTGGAGGTCTTTCCAAAACCCCAACATAGAAATAGAAAACCCAGTTAAACACATAGAAATAGAAAATATAGAACATACACCAAAAACCCCGAAACACACAAAACAAACACCCTCTGCCACGCCCTGACCCCACTACAATAACAAACAACCCCTTTTACTGGTCAGGACGTGACAGCAGGAGGGTCTGGTGTACTTTACAAAATAGATGAGGGAGGAAAAGGATGTGGATATACTGAAGTAACATCTCAAAACATCAGTCAGGAAGTTAAAGCTTGGTCGCAAATGGGTCTTCCAAATGGACAATGACCCCAAGTATACTTCCAAAGTTGTGGCAAAATGGCTTAAGGACAACAAAGTCATTGTATTGGAGTGGCCATCACAATGCCCTGACCTCAATCCTATAGAAAATGTGTGGGCAGAGCTGAAAAAGCGTGTGCGAGCAAGGAGGGAAAGATGGGGAATATTTACTCGGATTAAATGTCAGGAATTGTGAAAAACTGAGTTTAAATGTATTTGGCTAAGGTGTATGTAAACTTCCGACTTCAACAGTATGTTGTTTGACAAATGATGAGGACATGATTTAACGGGGAGAAGCAATACGGCTCGATTTGCATAATGACATGATTTTTTTGTTTTCTCTCTGCGTACTCAACATTAATAATTTACTTATAGCACATTTCCACCAAGGGTTTAAGAAAATGATTACCATGGAAACAGTCCATTCTCCATGCGATTAAAGTTCTTACTTAACCTATCCCTTAAGTTACCCATGACTAGATATTTAATTTGAATAATGCTGTCTCCAAATTATACTCATTCGTATGTACTTAAATGGGATTGAGAGCGTTTTTTTGTAGTAGGGAAGGGGGATGGGTGGGTGGGGGGGGGCACTTTAATAAAGTACATTTAATTGTAGAGCTGTCATTTCTGTATCCAAGAGCAAGTGCAACTAAGCCAACTAATAATAAAAATGTCAACTTTGGTAATCAATCTTCAAAATCTTAAATCTTTACCTTCTCTATATGGTTAAGTCATTTCACTGTGATGTTCTCAGATGGATTTACCACTCCCGACAGGAAAAAATATAAAATCATTTTGTAGAATTGAAACAACTCCACTTTCTCTTTGTCACAGATGGATGAAATCGCTTTGTGCTTAAAGCTGAAGTTGTAATGAGTTGGCATACATTTGAATGGTGTCTGCATCTCTCAGTGGATATTTGGCAGAAAGGTCTCTGCCGTCAGTTATATGAAATGGTTTCAATATTGTACTGTCACTTAGTATGATCATATATATTTTACAGTCATAAGAAAAGTGAAAAGTGAAATCTTATAGTAACTTGTTTATAATTTTTCTATATTTAGAAAGCATATCAGTCATTTCAAGCCCCATTGCCCACTTTTGTTGAATAGGAAAAAATCCAATTTTTTCCTATTTTCATAAATAGCTTTTGTCCTCAACCATGAGTACACCTCAGCAATTTATAACTAATTCTACATTTCTAAAACAATGCAGCCTTACCAGCTATTCTTTATGGCCATCTCATGAAAAATATTTACTTTTGGGTATGTCTATTTCGGCAGAAATGTACATTTTTCCCAAACGTTCAATAGGTTTTAATGGACATTGTGCAAATCACATATTTAAAATATACAGTACCAGTCAAAAGTTTGGACACACTTACTAGTTCAACGGTTTTTCTTTATTTTTACTATTTTCTACATCGTAGAATAATAGTGAATACATCAAAACTAAGAAATAACACATATGGAGTCATGTAGTCACCAAAAAGTGTCCAAAAATCAAAATATATTTTATATTTGAGATTCTTCAGCCACCCTTTGCCTTGATGACAGCTTTGAACACTCTTGGCATTCTCTCAACCAGCTTCACCTGGAATGCCTTTCCAACAGTCTTGAAGAAGTTCCCACATATGCTGAGCTCTTGTTGGCTGTTTTTCCTTCACTCTGTGGTCTAACTCATCCCGAACCATCTCAATTGGGTTGAGGTTGGGTGATTGTCGAGGCCAGGTCATCTGAGGCAGCACTCCATCACTCTCCTTTGTGGTAAAATAGCCCTTACACAGCCTAGAGGTGTGTTTTGGGTCATTGTTCTGTTGAAAAACAAATGATAGTCCCATTAAGCACAAACCAGATGGGATGGCGTATCGCTGCAGAATGCTGTGGTAGCCATGCTTGTTAAGTGTGCATGGAATTCTAAATAAATCACTGACAGTGTCACAAGCAAAGCACCCCCACACTATCACACCTCCTCCTCCATATTTCACAGTGGGAACCATACATGCAGAAATAATTTGTTCACCAACTCTGCATCTCATACGCGGTTGGAACCAAAAATCTCATATTTGGACTCATCAGACCAAAGGACAGAATTCCATTTGGGTCTTCCTTTCCTGTGGCGGTAAGTAATGATAGACTGCCATTTCTCTTTGCTTATTTGAGCTGTTCTTGCCATAATATGCAACTGGTCTTTTAAAAATAGGGCTATCTTCTGTATTCCCCCCTTACCTTGTCACAACACAACTGATTTGCTCAAACACATTAAGGAAAGACATTCCACAAATTTACTTTTAACAAGACACAACTGTTAATTTAAATGAATTCCAGGTGACTACCTCATGAAGCTGGTTAGGGTTAGGGTTAGAATGCCAAGAGTGTGCAAAGCTGTCATCAAGGCAAAGGGTGGCTGCTTTGAAGAATCTCAAATATAAAATATATTTTGATTTGTTTAACACTTTTTTGGTTACTATGTGATTCCATATGTGTTATTTCATAGTTTTGATGTCTTCAGTTATTCTACGATGTAGAAAATAGTCAAAATAAAGAAAAACCCTTGAATGAATAGGTGTGTCCAAACTTTTGACTGATACTTTGCCTACAGAAATTATTATTGTGCCTTGACTTATTTCACATTTTATTACAGCCTGAATTCAAAATGGATTAATTATATTTTTTCTCACATATCTTCATGCGATACCCCATTATCACAAAGTGAAAACATGTTTTTTGCAAATGTATTGAAAATGAAATACAGAAATATGAAATTCACAGAAGTATTCAATATATGTTAGAATCACCTTTGGCGGCAATTACAGCTGTGAGTCTTTCTGGGTAAGTCTCTAAGAGCTTATCACACCTGTATTGTACAATATTTGCACATTATTATTTTTAAATTCTTCAAGCTCTGTCAAGTTGGTTGTTGATCACTGATAGACAGCCATTTTCAAGTCCTGCCATAGATTTTCAATTATATTTAAGTCAAAACTGTAACTAGGCCACTCAGGAATGAACATTCAATGTTGTCTTGGTAAGCAACTCCAGTGTATATTTGGGCTTGGGTTTTGGATATTGTCCTGCTGAAAGGTGAATTTGTCTCACAGTTTCGTTTGGAAAGCAGACAACCATATTTTCCTTTAGGATTTTGCCTGTTTCTCTATTCTGTTTCTTTTTATCCCCCAAAAAACTCCCTAGTCCTTGACAATGACAAACATACCCATAACATGATGCAGCCACCACCATGCTTGAAAATATGAAGAATGGTACTCAGTAATGTGTTTTGTTGGATTTTCCCCAAACATAACAATGTGTATTCAGAACATAATGTTAATTTCTTTTCCACATTTTTTGCAGTTTCACTTTTGTGCCTTATTGCAAACCGGATGCATATTTTGTAATATTTGCATTCTGTACAGGCTTCCTTATTTTCTATCTGTAATTTAGGTTAGTATTGTGGAGTAACTACAATGTTGTTGATCCATCCTCAGTGTTCTCCTATCATAGCCATTCAACTCTGTAACTATTTTAAAGTCACTGTTGGCCTCATGGTAAAATCTCTGAGTGGTTTCCTTCCTATCCGGCAACTGAGTTAGGAAGGACGCCTGTAACTTTGTAGTGACTGGGTGTATTGATACACCATCCAAAGTGTAGTTAATAACTTCACCACGCTCAAAGGGATATTCAATATCTGATTTACCAGCGGTATTCCGAGTGGTGAGTGGTTTAAGGCACTGGATCGCAGTGCTAGAAGCGTTACTACAGATCCGACCAGGAGACCCATGAGGCGGTGCACAATTTGCTCAGCGTCACCCAGGTTAGGAGAGGGTTTGACCGGCTGTGATGTCCTTGTCCCATCTCGCTCTAGCGACTCCTTGTGGCGGGCGCATGCACGCTGACTGCAGTCGCCAGCTGTACAGTGTTTCCTCTGACAAATTGGTGCGGCTGGCTTCCAGGTTAAGCAAGCAGTGTGTCAAGACACAGTGCAGCTTGGTGGGGTCGTGTTTTGGAGGACGCATGACTCTCGACCTTCGCCTCTCCCGATTCCGTACGGTAGTTGCAGCGATGGAGCAAGACTGTAACTACCAATTGGATTTCACAAAATAGGGGTAATAAAAAATTATCATAATAATACATTTTACCCATCTACCAATAGGTGCCCTCCTTTGCGAAGCATTGTAAAACCTCCCTGGTCTTTGGGGATGGATCTGTGTTTGAAATTCACTGCTCGGCTGAGGGACCTTACAGATAATTGTATGTGTGGGTTACAGAAATGAAGTAGTCATTCAAAAATAATGTTAAACACTATTATTGCACACAGAGTGGGTCCATGCAATGTATTACGTGACTTGTTAAGCACATTTTTACTCCTGAATTTATTTAAGTTTCCAATAACAAAGGAGTTGATAATTAACATTTTTTTTATAGATTTTTGTAAAAAAATAAAACATCAAAACAATGACACTTTGACATGGTATTGTGGTTAAATACATGCAAGAAAAAATCTTTCATGCTCTTTCTTATATCTCTCAGATACTTCTGAACAAACTTCCTTTTGATCTTTTTGAGGGAATATTTGTTGTTCCATGTAGTGAATTGTTATTCAATGCTTTTGTATGGGCTAATAGCAGTAGGGCCAAACATTTTTCATCAAATACTTTTTTAATATATGTTTTTGATACTTCAAAGGGTTCATTTTAAATGCAGGCTGTAACACAACAAAATGTGGAAAAAGTCAAGGGGTGTGAATACTTTCTGAAGGCACTGTAACTTCCAAAGTAAATGTTGAAATGAAGTGAAGCCGGCACAATTTTATTTACAACATCTCATTAGATGTTATCAGAAGCCCCAACGTTTATTGGCATGTGTTGTACATGAAGAGGGAACATGAAACATGTTTTCTGACTTCCAATCTGGTGGCACTGACATGCAAATTCTATAATTACATGCTAATACATGGTGGACCAGCTACTTCTGCCATATACTTCCATCCCAAGATACAGTAAACATAGCCCCGAGCACAGTCCACTCAATGCCCCTCCCCCCCATCAGTGCTTTAGACGTCTTTAGAGTTGTGGTTCATTTGAGCTCTAAATTAGCTCATTAGCTGCCTAATTGGACAAATTGAAGCTCCAATCAGTAAAGCTTATGCTTTCATAGGTTCTGTAGGTGTCTTTAAATAATCTGTCGCTTCAGACGCTGAAAGGAGGACAAATTTGCCCAGTGGAGCGAATAATTGCTTCAACTGACTATCAGGGAGCCACGGTAAAGCAAACAAAAGGCCTGTGAACACTGATAACAGACTAGCTGTGATTCCAGCTCTCATTCCCTGAAGTGACTTTGTCACTCCCTGAAGTGGCTTTGTCACCCCCACCAAAATTGCTGAGCTCTTAGGCTGGCATTACACAAAGCAACTTTCAAGCAACTTTGGTTGCTTGCAACTGAGTTGCTTGGTGATTGCTTGTTGAAACACCCTCCTGCAACTGATAAGCAACTAATCGGCAACTTGGATGCATCCAGTTGAAACTTTTCAACTTTGTGAAACTAGTTGCAAGCAAAAGCCAATCAAAACGAATACTTTTGTAACATGATCCAATCGAAGGTTCTGAATTACGACCAAGTTCTCATGTCAACACTGCTGTCACTGCCAATGCGCAACCTGTGATCAAGGTTAAATCAAATCAAATCAAATTGTATTTGTCACGTGCGCCAAATACAACAGGTGTAGACCAGTGAAATGCTTACTTGCAAGCCCCTAACCAACAATGCAGTTTAAAAAATACAAATAAGAATAAGAAATAAAAGTAACAAGTAATTAAAGAGCAGCAGTAAAACAACAATAGCCAGACTATATACAGGGGGTTCAGGTACGGAGTCAATGTGCAGGGGTTAACAGAAGAGACATTAGCAAAACAGGAAATGTATAACTGTTAATGGCATCATGGGTAGTCATGTTTTATGTACATTGTTTGGCAGTCTATAAATACAATTTTCGAATTGAACCCAAACCTCTGCCTGACCAATTTCAACTGAAATGGTTCACCATGAACTACGCTAGCTAGCTAGCTTGCTAACGTTAGCTTAACCCCTGTGTTGTCTTAATAAGGGTAGAAAATGACCCCCCCACTATGTTTAACAACAGAGAAAACCCCCTAAATAAACCTTTTTCAACATGAAATTTGATGACTTTTCCTAGAGTGACCCCAACATTAGAAAACGTGAAACATTGCCTTTGTTTATATTTCCATGAAAGCTGTACACCGCCAGGGTACAAAGATTGTCTTAGGGTCATTTTTGACCCGGCAGTTATAAAATGATTTACACACCACAAAAACACACACACACACACACACACACACACACACACACACACACACACACACACACACACACACACACACACACACACACACACACACACACACACACACACAGCATGAGAAATGTAGATTAGGTGTGTTACTGATTAAACTCAGACAAAACTAAAACTTTCTTGTGCATTTGCAGCATCTCCCCTCCACGACCCCACACATGACTCAAGTTCACAGACAAAATAAAACCAATTTCAGACAAAATAATAAGAAGATAAATAAACATTTCTTGAAAGCATTGTTTACTAATGGGGAACGCAGTTAGAGGCTATAAAGGTGCTGCAGATGACTGTCTCTCTTTGCTGAAGCCATGAGTGCACGTTTCAGTGCCCGGCAGGTCGTAGATCTGCTTTTTTCAGATGTCCAGGAGGAACAAGACAACAATGATTTAGAAGAGGAGGAGGTATCTGAAGAAGAAGATGGGGAAGAATATAACCCAGAGCACAATGCATCATCTTCAGATGAAGAAGAAATCCCCCATGCTGAAAGAGAGACATTTTTGTCGAAGAACAGCAAATAACAATGGTCCTTGTCACCATATGAGAACCAGGGCAGGATGGCAGCACAAAATGTCATAAGGATGACCCCAGGGCCCACAAGACATGCCGTTGCCCAGGACATCGCCTCAACATTCTACCTGTTTATCACACCAGCCATCAAAAGAATCATCCTGGAGATGACACATTTGGAGGGTTTCCATAAATATGGAGACAACTGGAAAAGGATGGATGAGATTGACGTGCCTACATAGGGCTGCTAATGTGTATAGGTCCCAAGGCGAGGCTACATGTAGTCTCTGGGATGCAGAGAGTGTAATGGCGATATTTTTGTGCCACGATGCCATTGAAAGTCTTTCACACTTTCTCAAGAATGCTACGATTTTATAACCGTGAGTCAAGACCTGCAAGACGTGTGAGAGACAAACTGGCGGCCATAAGAGAGGTCTGGGAGAAGTGGGTGGACCGTTTGCCATACCTCTACAACCCTGGGCCTTAAGTAACAGTGGATGAGCAACTGGTTCCATTCAGAAGTACATTTTTATTTTCATATCTGTAATGTAAGTGATTTTCACTGTTCATTTTATTATGTATTGCTGTAATATCATTGATTTATGTGATTGTGTTCTGTGACACTGACACCAATTACTGATAGTAATCTCTTTTGTCAAAAGGTCGCTGGCCTTTAGGGCAGTATATGCCCAGCAAGACAGCAAAGTATGGCATCAAGATATGGGTGGCCTGTGATGCACAATCCAGCTACGCTTGGAAGATGCAAGTCTACACAGGGAAGCCGACCAGTGGAGGAGAACCAGGAGAAGAACCAGGGGATGAGGGTTGTGCTTGATGTGACATATGGACTGAGGGGGCACAATGTCACCTGGACAAGGTGATTGGAACTTACAGCTGCAGGAGGATGACTGCCCGCTGGCCCCTGGTTATCTTCCATAACATCATTGATGTGTCCTCATACAATGCCTTCGTGATATAGAACAAGATCAACACTACCTGGATGCCTGATAAGTGGAACAAGAGGAAAGTGTTCCTGGAGCAGCTGGGAAAGGCACTTGTGACAGGTGTCGTTGTTATAAAAACGAGTGGTGTCCACTGATTAAATGCAGTCTTTCTGCATTGTGAAGAGGGAAAACCTAGATATTCACAAAGTTTGTGATGAATGACAGGTTGTTTCTGCATGCAAAATAGATTTGTGGTCTAAAATTCAATTAAGCTGCTTTGTTTTAGGGGTTTAGTGAAGGTGGGTCATTTTTTACCCTTAGGACAAGGGGGTATACAGAATGTTTAGACTACACAAGGGTTAAGTCATTGTTAGTTTGGTTAGCTCGTAAGTAGCGATCTGTGTTCGTGTTTGCAATGTCATTTTGGCAATCTAGCTAAATTGTACAGCCTGCAGTTTGTCTTATGTCCATGCATTTACCATACCCAAACGTTTGGATGAACAAATCATTTATGAAACCATTATGTGATGTTGGAACAGGATTTGATGTTGCATGCAATTTCCATTGCGTTTCAATTGCTTCATTTATCAGCAAAGTTGCTTGAGAGGATGTAACTTTTTCTCAAAATGTTTGTCAAAATTACTTCATGTGACACAGGCTGAAGTTGCAGGCAATTTTTGTGGGATGTGACACACTGAGCAACCCAGTTGCAACTTTGTTGCAAGCAACATAAATTGCAACCAGATTGCATCATGTGACATCAGCTTAAACTGGCAGTTACACAATGCAACTTGCATTTATTTATTACAATTTTTGTTTTGTTGCAGGGGGGGTTCACGGAGCAATAAAGTGTGCAAGTTGTGTTGTGTAACTGCAGCCTAAGACAATAACATTTCTACTGCCAACTTAACCACAGATCAGAGATGCATGCCCTTGTGACCCTGTGTTCTCCCTCGTTAGTATGTGGAGGCATATTAGCATTCCACCGATGTCCAAGTTGAGGCAATGACATTCCAGATCCCAGCACCTTCATCCACCTCCCAGCCTCCCTCCCTTTGCCTTTCAAATTCAGAGCAGACAAAAACAACTTTTACATTTGCTTCACATCTTAGTGAAAAGGGACCAAAACAACAACCACAACAAAAACTGTCTAGATTGTTGCAGACAAACATGCACTGTGTGGCCTATGGTCCAAGCAGCCAGACAGAAACTCTTTAAATTTTAATTGAGTCACCAGTAGTCTGTTGAGAGGGCTCTCAAACAATAAACACACTCCCAAACCAACTAAAGATCTTAAGCCCTGCTGCAGTACCAAACCTAGATTGACAAGGGGGATGGATTAATAGGGAGCCCTGGAGGGGGTATTACAGAGTGAGCAGAATTTAGAGGGTGACAATATGTAAATAACTAAAAGCCAATCCGTTGGTTACTGCCTTGATTGGCAAAGCGGGCTGCTGACTCAGTCTGAAAGAATGTACAGCATTTCAATGAAATGACGTTGAACCAACGTGGAATAGACGTTGAATTGACGTCTGTGCCCAGTGGGTTGGTTATGTGTGGCACGAGCCATTCAGCACATAAATGGATGTCTTTGTTTGGCACCTTGCATACTCTCTCTCACCGTAGCAGTCTGCAAATGGAACCGTTGTCGGGGAAGGAACAAATGTGACATGCCTGGGTCTCAGAGTGGAAGCTCTCTTTATCTGTCTCCTTGAAGGTAAACAGTATTTCACATGTTTGCTTTGAAGGCACAATGGAATGGGAAGACAAGGCCAAGATTGGCTCTCCATGTGCTCTCCGTGACCCCGGGCTACAGTAAAGGGGGGATTTGTGCACTGCAGGGCTGGGGCCCGGGCTCCAGAACTGGCGGCTCATTTGTTCAGGGTTTAATTACTGCAAGCTGCAATTATCAGCCAGCTGTTCACATCCCCTCAGATGGCACTGCGGTGGTGGAGAGTCGTGTTCAGCCCCCCCCCCCCCCCCCCATGATGCCTCTGCCTCACCCCTTCTTTTGCAGCAGGGGGGTGTACCACAGAGCATGTATTTGTGACGACACTCACATTGGCACTGAGGGCTGGGTTTGTCCTCTGTCACAAACCAGGGGTTGTGTATGTGTGTGTGTGTGCATGAGAAGAAATACCTTATTTTAGACTATGGGGACTTTCCACATGCAGCTGTTCACACTGATATGCCCTTATTGGACCCCTCTCACTGTTTCTTAGGCCCCGGTAACTGGTTTCATCTATGCAGAGCTATAGCATACTGCCTCTCTAGACTGTCTCTCTTGCGCTCTCTCTCTCTCTCTCTCTCTCTCTCTCTCTCTCTCTCTCTCTCTCTCTCTCTCTCTCTCTCTCTCTCTCTCTCTCTCTCTCTCTCTCTCTCTCTCTCTCTCTCTCTCTCTCTCTCTCTCTCTCTCTCTCTCTCTCTCTCTCTCTCTCTCTCTCTCTCTCTCTCTCTCTCTCTCTCTCTCTCTCTCTCTCTCTCTCTCTCTCTCTCTCTCTCTCTCTCTCTCTCTCTCTCTCTCTCTCTCTCTCTCTCATACACACACACTCTATCCCTCTCTCTATCCTTCTCTCTCCCACTTGCACTTTTCTCCCATCTCTCGCTCTTTCTCCCTGTCTCTCCTGGCTCCTCCTCCTCCTCTCTCTCTCCCTCCTATTCTCTCTCTCTCTCCCCCTCGCTCTCTCCATCCCTCCCTCCCTCTCTATTCTGGTTGGACGTCATGGCTGGGCTGGTGAAACACGGCAGCGTGACATCCCCCGTCTCAAGTGGACAGACACAATTAATCCCAGAGACAGTGGAGACCCACTGACAGAGGGAGATAAGGTATCGCCCAGCACACACTGTTCCACTTGACCTGTTCCACACGGGTAGGGTTGCAAAGGGAGAGTATATTACTGGAAACTTTCTACGTTTATCAGTAAACTACCAGAATCTTGGTATCGTTCAAGGATTTTATGCAATCTATCACAAGACATCTAGTGGCCTTTGGGTACTTCAGAGAATCACAGGTGTTTGTAATAATCTCTGGCCTTCTGTGTGGCCGTATCACATGTAAAATACACTGGGTGTACAAAACATTAGAAACTCCTGCTCTTTCCATGACATAGACTGACCAGGTGAATCCAGGTGAAAGCTAAGATCCCTTATTGATGTCCCTTGTTAAATCCACTTCAAATCAGTGTAGATGAAGGGTAGGAGACAGCTTAAAGAAGGATTTTTAAGCCAATTGAGACATGGATGGTGTATGTGTGCCATTCAAAGGGTGAATGGTCAAGACAAAACATTTAAGTGCCTTTGAACGGGGTATGGTAGTAGGTGCCAGGTGCACCAGTTTCTGTATGTCAAAAATTGCAATGCTGCTGGGTTTTTCCCATGTGTATCAAGAATGGTCCGCTAGCCAAAGGACATCCAGGCAACTTGACAACTGTGGGAAGCATTGGAGTCAACATGGGTCAGCATTCCTGTGGAACGCTTTCAAGACCTTGTAGAGTGCCAAGACAAATTGAGCTTGTTCTGAGGGCAAAAGGGGAGTGCAACTCAATATTAGAAAGGTGTTCCTAATGTTTTGGACACTCAGTATATATTAAATTATTAAATAAGATGATTTTAAAATAAAAAATATGACAAAGCTGTAAAACATTATGCTAAATATAAACCTTCAATTAAGTGAATGCCATTGGTGTTTAATATGAGGGTTTCAGCAGGAAATATCCACTTATATTTATTTTACTATGTTAATTGTGAAAATAATGCCATTGTTGATAAGATGCTTTTCATTATTTAGACTATTTTGTCTTGAACCATATGGTCTATCTACTAAAATATATCTACTGTAACAATATGGACACAGATATAACACAAAAAATACTATATACATACATTACCAAAGTTACGAAAGACTGCCATAGATTTTTTGTTAATTACCCAAATTCCTGAAGATTCCGGTAACTTTGGTAAATTACCGGTAGCTTTGCAACCCTACACACAGGTCTGATTTACCCCCACACGCCATACAGTATGTGGTCTTCTTCACCGCAGTAAAATACTTTATTCTCCCTCTTCTCTACGCTCTGTGTCTTAGGTTCTATAAATAAGAGTGAAGATACTGTAACCTGTCTGACATTCAGACAGATTAGAAACTGTGTGTCCTTTTCATTTGATGCGTTTGATAATTTAGTAGTTCTGCCATTTTTGTTTTAAAGGCAACATGGTCTTTATTTGAACCAGGAAACCAATATAGTAGTGTTCATTGGAATCATGCACAAGTATCACCTGTACTGTACTTGAACGTGAAGCTCCTTCATGTTTTATTCTGTGTATCAAAGGACAGCAAATGCCAGTAGTGTTGTAGACTATGCACTGCCTTTCATTTCATACTATTGTTTTACCCTTGTGTCTCGTCATTGAGATGAACCTTGACAGTACTCAAAGAACCAAATGAATAGCATGATAAGTGTAAAGATAGAAAATCACCCAGAAACAAATTTCAGCTCCTGCTTGCCCTCAAGGGTCTGCTGTCACAGAGAAGAAAAAACACTTGTCTTGTGAAACAAAATCTAATTTAGCTAAATCTGTAAAAAGAATAAATCAAAGGTCTCTAGACGTAATTCAACATGGACCTGGTCGATATTATCCCTAATGGATCATTAGGACTGTGCTTCTTTGGTATTTAGCATTTTCACTCCATCGCCTGAGGCTCAACCGCGGCACCATGGCAGCTGTTAATATTTCTTGGACTTTAAAAATGTAGGAGGAACTGAATATATGTGTGGACTCAGTGGGGGCTGAGGTGATATGAGGACAGCAGCCTTGTCCAATATGTGAGACCTGTAGGTGTTGGATGACTCAGCTTTGCCATGTGTGGTGTGGTGGGGTATGGTGTGGTGTGTGTGTGTGTGTGGTGTGGTGTGGTGTGGTGTGTGTTTGCATATGTGTGTGTGTGTCCATTCTGGACTCATTCAAGTCTGGCACTTTCAGGTTACACTAACTGTTGTTAAAGCGCCACTTTATCCATATAGCTCCTTGAGTGGCTTAACATTACAAGGTTAGTGTACATCGAGACCCACCAGCTGTGACTTCTGTGCTCTGTGACTTCTATGCTGAAAGGTAACATCTTCTGGTTCTTTTTCTGTATGAAAACCTCTCAGATTACTGTTTTTTTCATAGGTTGTGGAGCTAGCTCAGAGTGTTGGTCTGTAATTGCCACAGAGGATCTTTGTTAGTTTAGACTGCCAGTGAACTGTCCAGTGGTACCAGGAGGAGCCCATCTGGGATGGAGTCTACTGCCCATTAAGCAGACACTGTGCAGTGCAAAGAGAGGGCTCGAAAACTTTTGTACAGACACGCACAGAGAGAGACAAAAACAAACACATCAAATGCAACATACAATGAACTATAATGGTCGCCTAGAGCAGAAATACTGTATGTAGCATTCATAAGCCTTATATGCAATCATCTTGTGGACTGTCCTATCTTTTGACTTCAATAGGATGGTTGGCCACTCTAAAGTTGGGCTTCATGAGACCCAAGCCAGTTCTTTTGTATCTGGAGAGTTGGCTGAACTCCATCCCATTGTGACGCCATCACTTTTATCTCCCACCGCAGGACCGGACAACCAGGACATTAAATCCGTCACTCTGTTGCGTCAGGCATATTGATTTGTGGAGGTTGTTGAATGCGAATAAGAGAGAGAGGGGAGGGGGAGACAGTAACTGAAAGGGAGAGCGTCTGTGGCAGTATGTCTTTAAGGTTGAGGAGACAATAGGAAGGTGAGTCAGGAGAGAATTTTATTTATTTGACAGCATCGGCTTCTGTCACACACTCTCTCGCACAAAGGACAGGTATTTCTGTCCAAAACAGGCATGTGTAGCTTCTTGTTTGTGGCTTAAAGGACCTGCGTCAGAGGGTATTGTGGCAATATCGATTTGGACCAGTTCCCTTCTTTTCTTCCTACTGCTCAGACATAGTTCTGCAGTACCAAATAACTAGACTATTCTAACTTAAATAGGCCTCTAACTTAAAAGGATACTTCGGGATTTTGGCACTGATGTCCTTTATCTACTTCCCCAGAGTCAGATGAACTCGTCGAAACCATTTGTATGTCTGCGTCCAGTATGAAGAAAGTTTGAGGTAGTTTCTCGAGCCAATGCTAGCGTTAGCGCAATGACTGGAAGTCTATGGCATCTGTCTATGGCATAGCAGATCCCAAAGTATCGGTTTAAAATAGACATGACAAATGGCTTACTGTGCAATGACCGTCCAATATTATGCCACAGACTCAGTTATAGAGAAATGATGCAGTGGATGAGGGAGATAAGAACACATTTTATAATTAGGCTTATCTCCGATGACTAAAACAGAATTGGTTCACAACGTACAGAAAGTCCCACAAATAGACTCAAAGCGTCAACACCGAACACTCCCCCAGCTTTGATTTCGCTACATGTTCTATACATACCCACACAGAAGCATCCATGTCCTTTGGAGCTGCTACAAGGAGTGGTAGCCAAGGCGAGTCATTAACAGATTCTTGTCTTTTCAGCAAACGTCTGGCCACCACTAGGCCTCGGCAGCTCAGCAGTCTTGGCCCGCGGTGCTAATTGGTGCAACAGCAAATCATAAATTAGAGCCTTTAGATGGAGTCCATTTGTCAGGGCAATCGACAGCTTTGGCCTTTCGCACCGCAATCACACCGCTGGCACAGCCAAGAGAGTTTAGCTTCACTAGGCTGCTGAGATAAAGAGAACAGCTTTGAAACTTTGACAACCGCACCGTGTTGTGGTCCTCTACTCTACGCATGCATAGTTACAGTATTTGCTTAATCCATTATGTAAATACTGTATAAGTAGTAATTACACATTATTTGAATGTCCCTTAATGTGTCTGTGCCCTCTGTCAATGACCGTGATAATCATTGCCACTTTGGATGTGGCTACATTAATCATGGGCGTGATTGTTGTTAATGTATTTGCAGGATGCAAGTCTGATTTATAAATATTATGTGGACTGCTTAAGAATATAAAGCAAACCTTATTTTGACATTCGTTGACATTTACACTGTACAGAGAGGCTTTTGATATATTGTCGCTTTGCCATGTGTCTAGAAGATATGCCCCAAATCCCAGCCTGCATGACACACATGTACGCACTTAATGATGAGCATACTGTATAATACAGTGATAGAGTTCACACACCAATTGCTTAGACTAAGAAAGGAGAGTTTTCCATGTACTAGATCATGCAAATTCAACTCTGGACCCACTCATTTGTTTCATTGTTCCCTTCTAATCAGGGACTGATTGAGACCTGAGACAACAGGTGGATGCAATTAATGATCAGGTAGAACAGAAAACTAGCAGGCTATGGACCTCGTAGGGTAAGATTTGAATACCCCTGTACTTAGATAGTCCTTTTTCTCTGTAAGGGAATTACTACCGGGCCCATTCTCAAATCAAGCATGTGGGCACTCATTAGCATCTGTTCTATCTCGCAAAAGATCCCGGCCACAAAGAGGGAATCAGGCTCTCTCTATTTAAAGCGATGCCGTGAGGAGTCCATTGTTAGTGATAATGCTCTTTACATCATTTTGTCCTCGCCTTTATCTTGGAGCCTCTTAATAAACGGGCAACACATCGAGTCATTAGAGGCACTCACTCCCCAGAATAACGAGATGGAGAATGATGGAATAGGACTGGTGCACCAAATAGCCAGACCCACAGTCTTAGAAGTCTAATCTAAAGTAAGAGGAGCCTCAATAATCTTTTGGGGTTCAAAGGATTAAAACACCAGTCCTTGAGGAACCCCTCTGAAAAGGTTCAAACAGAACCTTTTTAATAATATATTGTATCAGCAGTAGCCTATCAGAAGATTGAAGGAGTGACTTATTAGAGGTGTGGCTTTCAGATAGTTATTTTTGGCCACTTGTGAGAGTAATTGTAATTCCTGTTAGTAAACTGCCAATTTCAGTTTTCCTTGAATGTTTATCCATATTACATATTCTTATATAATATTAATATAATTAACATTGCTGATTACATACAGTAATAAAGTGGTGACTATTCCAACATTCAACTATTCCAACATAGTCTCTTGAGGAACTCATTGAAGCTACAACACTGTCAGTGTTCAATCTTAACAATGTGATGACAATACAACAGAACAGATGAATAGGAATGACATTTACTATAATGTGTGATCAAAAAATATCTGTCTGAAAGCCATGCACCTACTAAGCCACCCCTCCAGTCCATGGTTCCTCCAGGAACCATTTTCTACTTTGAAACATTAAAGGTTCCTCCAAGAACCCATCAACTAACCAAAGGTGCAAATATAAACCCATTGACTGCAATGGTTCCTTAAGGAACTCAAGTATATATTATATTAATATACACGGAATATACAAAACATAAAAAATACCTGCTCTTTCCATGACATAGACTGACCAGGTGAATCAAGTTGAAAGCTAGGATTCCTTATTGTTGTCACTTGTTAAATCAATTTCAATCAGTGTAGATGAAGGGGAGGAGACAAGTAAAATAATTATTTTAAGCCTTGAGACAATTTTGTATGTATGTTGGAGCAAAGGAAGTGGATTCAGCAATGTACTTTTCCATAGTTTTACTGATTTAATAAATATATGGAAATTCATAATGTAATTTTGACCTCGGTATAGGCCTATGGAAGAGGGACTGATACCTGAAAATATATATACTTTTTATTACATTAATTTATGAACGTAGCCTATAACAATAATAATAATTTTAAAAAATCCTTAGTGGCATGGTTTGTGTTTTTTGTGTGCCAAAATCATGTTAAAACCTTATTTAGTGTGTTTTCAATCATGTTCAGCCAAAAGGATTTGTTATGTATACTAGAAGGGGATTACACCGATACCCGTAGGTTGGTAATAGCTGTATGTAAATACGTTATTAAACTATGTGTAAAAAGTCAAAATTAGTTCAAAAGGGCAGATCCTGTATGCCAACATAAGCTGCCTGAGGCTAGCTACAGACAGTAGTGGTGGCCTGACAACGGTACATCCTGAATATTCCTTTTGACTCTATTATCCGTCATTGCAAATATAAAAGTGGTTGTGGCTACTAACGATTCTGAGGCTGGCACCAGAAAAAATTAGCTACCCTACTAATTTGTGAAAGTTAAACAACACAGCTGAACAGCCAAGACGCTATCGACTCCGACAGACCCAACACAGTTCCCTCCTGGAAGTTTTTACGAAATGTTGGTCATCCAGTGTGTACTATTTAAACCTTACAAGTAAGTTAGTGTACTCCCAGCTCCCAAGATAAAGACAGTTTGATGTCAGGCTATCTAACTAGTGAGGAAACTTGCCAGCTAATTAACCAGTTGGCTAATAGATAGCTTAGCCTAAATATATGTTAATTGGATAGTGTTAGAACTTGAAGGCATATTTTAGAGCTCATAAACAACTAACCAACCTAGCTGTACAGCTACCATCGAAAACAGACTGCTATGGTCGCATTCATTTGTGGTAAGTAACGTTAGCTACTTTGTGTCGGTTACTTGGCGGCAAGCAAGTTAAACTGAAAAAGACACCAGCCAGTGCCTTTTACCGCTCGTGATCTACGGACTTTCCTTAGCACATGTAAAGAAACTAGCTCTCCACCACCAGGCAGCTTGTTAACAAAAAGTGAAGTAAAGTAACAGTGTGTGTGTGTGTTCTCAGTGTTTAAATAGACCGCCCTATTAAGAGCTGGTGGATAGGGTTGGACCATGTTAGGACATTGAATTGTGCGTTTGCATAATGTGTTGTCAGAGGTGACGTTACCTGTTGCGGTCCAATTTCTTTAGAGGAAATACTTTTGTCTTTATTAGAAAATGATTTCCTGATGTATTTAATGACTCACGTTTATTTCGTTATAACTCTGCCTCTACCTTTGTGTAAATGATCTTGTTTAATCTGGGATAGGCATCCGCTAGCGGGACACCTGTCAACAACCGCCGGTGAAATTGGAGGGAGCGCAATTCAAATAAATAATCATAAAAATTATGGATATTAACCATTTTGGTACATACAAGTATCTTATATCGGTTAAAATCTTAAATTATTGTTAATCAAACTGCATTGTCCAATTTACAATAGGCTTCACAGCGAAAGCATACCATGTGATTGTTTGAGGACCCGCGCCCCACATCAACATATTTTTCAACCAGCACAGACTTAAAGTCACAAATAGTCACTTACTTTTTGGAAATCTTCCTCTGTTTGCAATCCAAAGGGTCCCAGCTACAACATGCATGGTCGTTTTGTTAGATAAAATCCTTCTTTATATCCCAAAAAGTCTGTTTAGTTGGCGCCATCGATTTGAGTAATCTACTCGTTAAACATGCAAACAAAATAATCCAAAAAGCTAATGATAAACTTTGTTAAAACAAGTCAAACTACGTTTCTATTTAATCCTCAGGTACCCTAAAATGTAATTAAACTATAATATTGCATACAGAAAGAAGTACGGTATGTTCAATAGAAAAGTAAAATTAGCAGGCGCATCCTCTTCATCTTGCGCACACAGACTGATTTCCAGCAATGACTCCCGGTGCGGAAACTCAAAATTCTTCCTAGTTTGGAAGCCTGAAACCTTGAACAAAGAGTGTTGACATCTAATGGAAGCCATAGGAATTGTAATCTGGGGGCCGGATTTAACATTGACCCTATACGTTCTAAAGGAAGAGCATGGGATCTAAAAAAATAGATTTTCTACAACCATGTCAATTGTGTTATAGTCTCACGCATTATTTTAACTTTTCTACAAACTTCAAAGTGTTTTCTATCCAATGCTACTAATTATATGCATATCGTGGCTTCTGGGCCTGAGTAACAAATAGTTAACTTTGGGCATGTCAGCCAGACAGAAAGTGAAGAAAATAGGGCCCTAGCCTGAAGAAGTTAATTAAGAACAACTGGTTTCTAATAAGAAGGAAACGGTCACAAGCTTGTGCACGAATTGACAGCTGGGCATCAATAAGTCTGAGTACTCCCAGACAGTAACCAGGGCATATCACTGAATTACACCAATCCACTGTCATGTAAACAATCTGTCCGATCACTTTGTTCTGTATGTAAATATGCTGTTCGGTCTGGCACCTTTTTCTCTGATGAATCATACAGTTGAAGTTGGAAGTTTACATGCACCTTAGCCAAATATATTTAAAATCAGTTTTTCACAATTCCTGACATTTAATCCTAGTAAAAATTCCTTGTTTTAGGTCAGTTAGGATCGCCACTTTATTTTAAGAATGGGAAATGTCAGAATAATAATAGAGAGAATTATTTATTTCAGCTTTCCTTTCTTTCATCAAATTCCCAGTGTGTCAGAAATGTACATACACTCATTTAGTATTTGGTAGCATTGCCTTTAAATTGCTAACTTTGGTCAAATGTTTCGGGTAGCCTTCCACAAGCTTCCCAAAATAAGTTAGGTGAATTTAGGCCCATTCCTCCTGATAGACTAGGTGTAACTGAGTCAGGTTTTGTAGGCCTCCTTGCTTGTACACACTTTTTCAGTGCTGCCCACATATTTTCTATAGGGTTGAGGTCAGGACTTTGTGATGGCCACTCCAATACATTGACATTGTTGTCCTTAGGCCATTTTGCCACAACTTCGGAAGAAAGCTTAGGGTCATTGTCCATTTGGAAAACCCATTTGCGACCAATCTTTAACTTCCTGACTGATGTCTTCAGATGTTGCTTCAATATATCAACATACTTTTCCTCCCTCATGATGCTATCTATTTTGTAAAGTGCACCAGTCCCTCCTGCAGCAAAGCACCCCCACAACATGATGCTGCCACCCCCGTGCTTCACGGTTGGGATGGTGTTCTTCAGCTTGCAAGCTTCCCCCTTTTTCCTCCAAACATAACGATGGTCACTATGGCCAAACAGTTCTATTTTTGTTTCATCAGACCAGAGGATATTTCTCCCAAAAAAGTACGATCTTTGTCCCCATATGCAGTTGCAAACCATAGTCTGTTTTTTTTATGGCGGTTTTGGAGCAGTGGCTTCTTCCTTGCTGAGCGGCCTTTGAGGTTATGTCGAAATAGGACTCGTTTTACTGTGGATATAGATACTTTTGCACCTGTTTCCTCCAGCATCTTCACAAGGTCCCATGCTGTGGTTCTGGGATTCATTTGCACTTTTCACACCAAAGTTAGTTCGTCTCTAGTAGACAGAATGCGTTTCCTTCCTGAGCGATATGACGGTTGCATGGTCCCATGGTGTTTATACTTGCGTACTATTGTTTGTACAGATGAATGTGGTACTTTCAGGCATTTGGAAATTGCTTATTTTCTGAGGTCTTGGCTGATTTCTTTTGATTTTCCCATGATGTCAAGCAAAGAGGCATTGAGTTTGAAGGTAGGCCTTGAAATACATCCACAGGTACACCTTCAATTGACTCAAATGATGTCAATTAGCCTATCAGAAGCTTCTAAAGCCATGACATCATTTCCTGGAATTTTCCATGCTGTTTTAAGGCACAGTCATCTTACTGTATGTAAACTTCTGACCCATTGGAATTGTGATACAGTGAATTATAAGTGAAATAATCTATCTGCAAACAATTGTTGGAAAAATGACTTGTGTCATACACAAAGAAGATGTCCTAAACTATAGTTTGTTAACATTAAATTTGTGGAGTGGTTGAAAAACGAGTATTAATGACTCCAACCAAAGTGTATGTAAACTTCCGACTTCAACTGTATATTCTCACTTTCCGTTCCAGAATGCTATTTATAAAAATCCTGACTTCAACCTGATGGTTTTTGATGTTTTGCATCACTTATTCACTCACGAGGGCTTTGAATAGATATAATGTAGTCATTTAACTTGGTGTACTTTTTTTGTTGCTGTGGTTCCTTTATGTGTGTGCCATGATCAAATAAATATTGAAACTTAATTTGCTGATTTCCACTCAGTCCAAGTGGAATTTGTTGGCTTGTGTTTCAGGAAGGTGACTGATGCTGTAAAATAGCAAAAAGCTATTGTGAGTAAAATGTGTCTTGCACAGCTTTGTTACACTGCATAATCACAGCCTGTGTTACAGGGTTCAGTAATCGTGTTCTTAGATCCTGATGAACAACATTGACAAGTGTTCATGGTCTATTACTAGCATAAGCACATAAAAAAAATATAATGCAAGCTATGGCTTGATACATACAGTTTTACTAAAGGGCTGTCTAAATTTGCACAATCCAGATTATGTAAAGTGCACCAACCTTATTCAAATGCCTTGCAGTGTCACAATATCCTGAGAAGCTGTAGTCACCTCTTTCCTCATTTAAGTTATGGTTCAATATTATGATTCTGATATTATGGATAACGTCTTGGGTAGTAGAGATTAACGGTCTTTCCATTTCTTTACATAGTGTTCTGAAGATTGAAAATGGCTTCAAAAAAGGTAAACCTTTGGGTTGTCTAACTGGTTATTCATTTTCAATGGACAAGTAAGGCAGTCCAATTTCATATTGTACTGTACAGTATATTGTTAGGTTCTAATTTTCAGAGAAATAACTCAAGGACACTAGAGAAGCTTAACCAAGTTTAATTCTTCCCAAAGGGTTGACACAGCTGTACCCCAAAAAAATCTCACCATCACAAGTATTTATACCCCCACTTTGGACACTCCTCCTTCTCTCCAATCCTTACATCTTATCCATAGGAAGAGGGTAACAGGATACTAAACCCTTATTACTCCCTTCAGGGGATCTGACCTGACCTGACCTCCTGACCTCAACCCCTCCTTCGCCTAATCCACTGATGTCCATCCGCTTCCCCTATAGCAATCCTATGGTCTCCTCCCCTCCACCCAACATATTCCAAAGCCATCTGTCTTTCTACAGAAAACCATTAACCATTCTTCCCTGTAACTCAGTTGGTAGAGCATGGTGTTTGCAACGCATGGTGTTTGCAATGCCAGGGTTGTGGGTTCGATTCCCACGGGGGGCCAGTACGAAGAAGAAAAAAAATGTAGGAAATGTATGCATTCACTACTGTAAGTCGCTCTGGATAAGAGCATCTACTAAAATGTAAATGTAATTAACCTCTCTTGGGTAGGGGGCAGTATTTTGACGTCCGGATGAAAAGCGTGCCCAAAGTAAACTGCCTGTTACTCAGGCCCAGAAGCTAGGATATGCATATAATTGGTAGATTTGGATAGAAAACTCTGAAGTTTCTAAAACTGTTGAAATTATGTCTGTGAGTATAACATAACTGATATGGCAGGCGAAACCCCAAGAACAAACCACCCCCCCCTCCAAAAAAATTCGGCCTACCACTATTTTCAATGGCTATCACTTCTATTAAGGCCAAGTCCTCCCAGAATGCAGTTCCTAGGGCTTCCACTAGATGTCAACAGTCTTTAGAAAGAGCTTCAGGCTGGTTTTTGGAAAAATGAGCCATAAATTGTAGTTTTTCTAGCTGGCCCCCATTTTGGCTGTAGTGTTTCCAAGTGCGTGGAAGAGAGCGCGTTCTTTGGTATTTCTCTCCGGTAAAGACAATAACGATTCTCCGTCTTAAATTTGATAGTTTATTTACATATTAGGGCACCTAAGGTTTGATTATAAACGTTGTTTGACTTGTTTGGAAAAGTTTATTACTAACGTTTGGGATTCATTTTGTATGCATTTTGATGGAGGGAAACTGGGTGGATTATTGACTGAAGCGCGCCAGCAGAGTTTTTATGGATATAAAGAAGGACATTATTGAACAAAAGGACAATTTGTGATGTAACTGGGACATTTTGGAGTGCCAACAGAAGAAGATCATCAAAGGAAAGGCATTTTTTATATCGCTATTTCTGACTTTCCTGTTGCACCTGCCTGGTTGAAATATGTTTTTCATGTGTTTGTATGCGGGGCGCTGTCCTCAGATAACCGCATGGTGTGCTTTCGCCGTAAAGACTTTTTGAAATCTGGCACAGCGGCTTGATTAACAAGAAGTTAAGCTTTGTTTTGATGTATTACACTTGTGATTTTATGAAAGTTAAATATTTATAATACTGTAGTCTGAATTTTGCGCTCTGCAATTTCACCGGATGTTGGCCAGGTGGGATGCTACCGTCCCACCTGCCCATAAGAAGTTAACTTCTGGAATAAACCCAGTCTCTTTCACTCCTTATATTCTATGCTTCTGATCTATCATTTATTTAATATCTCAATGTTCAAAGTTCATCCCGAATCCAACAATGTTTAGAACCATTGTCAAAACATTGTTTAATCATTTTCAGACCGTTAAATCCGCTGGTGTAACACGGATGTCAAGTACTTCAAGAAAGAGAGAATACAATAGAATCTGGACTAAATTGTCAAGGGAGAAAACCACCCTTAAGAAAAAAATGGTGGAGAAGGAAGACAATGACAATGAAAGTGGATCTAGTCTCATCAGCCAGTCTGACACGAAGAGTGATGATACCAGTCCTACTGAATCTGAGAGTAAAATTGAGTCAGATAGTAAAGTTGAGGCAGTGGAAGGTACTCCTCTAAGACTGCCAAAACACGCTGACGAAGAGTCAGATGGTGAACTTAAGACAGTAGGTGGTACTCTTCCAAGACTGCCAATACATGTAGATGAAGAATCAGACAGTGAACTTGAGACAGTAGGTGGTTCTTCTCCAAGACTGCCAACACACGCTTACGAAGAGTCAGATGGTGAGCTTGAGGCAGTAGGTGGTACTCCTCCAAGACTGCCAACACACGCTGAGGAAGAGTCAGATGGTGAACATGAGGCAGTAGGTGGTACTAAGCCAAGACTGCCATCACACAGTGACATAGATTCAGAGACTGAAGCCAATGCTGGTTGTGCAATTCAGGAGACTGAATATGACAATGATGATGATTAAAAGATTTTACCTTCAGAGAGGACCTGGCAACCTGGATAAGTGATTTCCAAGTGAAATACAATGCTGTTGATGCACTTCTGAAGATGCTGCAGTCTAATGGTCACCCAGATGTGTGTTTCACTGCTAGAACTCTCCAAGGAAAGACCAATGTTTATGTTGAAGTCAAGCCTGATTTTTGTTTGTCAGAGTTTGTCAGATTTAAAGTGAAGGTGGAGTTAGTGAAACATCTAAGCATCTATCCTCAATTTATTGTTGGAGATTTGAATGTCTTAGAAATATCCCTTAATCTGGATGGTCTCCCTTTGTTCAAAAGTACCAATATGTCATTATGGCATCATAATGGCTTCATCGAAACCAAGCTCCCTGGAATTCCTCAATGACACTACAGACTGGCTTGAAGTGGGGAGACAAAACACTGCAATTGAAAGTTTCTTCTGAAACATGTGAAACATGTAATGCACCTGCAAAAGCCATGGTAAAATGCATAAAGATGTAGTCTTGCTACTATGGCTGTAAGTGTAATGTGGGGTAGGCATATTGTATAAATCTATAACTAGTTTCCAAGGCAAGTGTTTCATGACTAGTCATGTCGCGTCTTGTTCAATTTTCTAAATCATTATGTCGGACGTAGGTAGGCCCAATTTATCTCTTACACCTTGTTAGTGTCTGACTGGTGCAACCCACTCCTGGTCAGTAGAGTCACTAACTTCCCCCTCTTAAGTACTATATGTATTTGCTGAAAGTATTATGTGAATTCCTAATACTCAATTGACCATGTTTTGTCGGTGTTAATAGGAAAGTATTTATGACAATGTTTATTGCACGTACAGACCATTACTCTATGGCAGAGCAACAAGTCAAACGGGGGTTGACACCTCCAATGTTGAATCTGACGACGAACCAGCGAAGAGAGCGGTGAATAAACCATTCAGATTCCGTGTAGAGCCACCTGATGAGGATTTCTTAACTACTCTTCTTCCATTGTGTGCATTACATGCATCAGGAAGTGATTCAAATAATGACTACTTTTTTTGAATTGTGCTTCGTAAGATGATGATGCAAGTGAAGCACTCCAGAAAAAGACAAAATTAACCCAGACAAGCCCAGCTTCCAGTGCCCCAGCTTCCACTTGCCCCTAGTGGTAAGATCCTGCATTAAGCTACTAGATCATTAAATGTATGATCAGCAAGTTAACTGTAAGTTTGACACACATTCATAACATTTTGACATCTGTGATATTCTCTGAAGTTGCAGTTGCCGAGGACTTCAGGACATGTACCACCTCAAGCCAGAGTGACAGTAAGTGTCTGTTTGTAATTTGTTAGGGTAAACAATTGAATTGTATGAAGTATCATAGCTTTATTTTTTTAAATGTAACCTTCATTTAACTAGGCAAGTCAGTTAAGAACAGATTCTTATTTACAATGACGGCCTACCAAAAGGCAAAATGCCTCCTGCAAGGACTGGGCCTGGGATTGAAAAAATAAATAAATAAATAAATATAGGACAAAACACACATCACGACAAGACAGACAACACTATATAAAGACAGATCTATGACAACAACATAGCAAGGCAGCATCGCATGACAACACGGTAGCAACACAACATGGTAGCAGCACAAAACATTGGACAAACATTATTGGGCACAGACAACAGCACGAAGGGCAAGAAGGTAGAGACAACAATACATCACGCAAAGTCGCCACAACTGTCAGTAAGAGTGTCCATGATTTGAGTCTTTGAATGAAGAGATTGAGATAAAACTGTCCAGTTTGAGTGTTTGTTGCAGCTCGTTCCAGTCGTTAGCTGCGGCGAACTGAAAAGATGAGCGACCCAGGGATGTATGTGCTTTCGGGACCTTTAGCAGAATGTGGCTGGCAGAACGGGTGTTGTATGTGGAGGATGAGGGCTGCAGTACATATCTCAGATGGGGGGAGTGAGGCCTAAGAGGGTTTTATAAATATGCATCAACCAGTGGGTCTTGTGACGGGTATGCAGTGATGACCAATTTACAGAGGAGTATAGAGTGCAGTGATGTAAGGAGCATTGGTGGCAAATCTGATGGCCGAATGGTAAAGAACATCTATCCGTTCGAGAGCACCCTTACCTGCCGATCTATAAATTATGTCTCCGTAATCTAGCATGGTGTAACGGCTGTCTTCGTCGTCAGACGAAACAGAGAAGTCGTCGTCTGAGAAAGTGGACCAATACGCAGCGGAGTTAGTGTTCATCATTGAAGTTTAATTTACTAAAGAACACTACACAAGACAACCGACAGCCAAATAGTCCTGTCTGGTACTAAACAGAAACAATTACCCACAAAACCCCAACGGAAAAACAGGCACTTATGTGTGACTCCCAATCAGCAACAACACTCTACAGCTGTGCCTGATTGGAAGCCACACGGCCAAAATCAACGAAACAAACCAACATAGAAAAATGCACATAGAACGCCCACCCAATGTAACACCCTTGCCTAACCAAAATAACGAACAAAAACCTTTCTCTATGGCCAGGGCGTTACACATTGTCACGTCCTGGCCAGTATAAGGTTAATTGTTTTTGTAGTTTGGTCAGGGTGTGGCAGAGGGTATTTGTTTCATGTGGTTCAGGGTGGTGTGTTTTGTTAAAAGGGTGGTTGATTTAGTAATTCCGGGTTTTGGTTTATGTTTAAGTATTTCTATGTGCAGTCTAGTGAGTGTATGTCTATGTTAGGTTAATTGGGGTTGGGACTCTCAGTTGAAGGCAGGTGTTGTCTATCTGCCTTTGATTGAGAGTCCCATATAGTAGGGTGTGTTTGTGTTTGGATTTTGTGGGTGATTGTTCTGTGTTGAGCTTTGCTTGGCCAGACTGTTTGTAGTCGTTCGTTCGTTCGTTCGTTCGTTCGTTCGTTCGTTCGTTCGTTCGTTTCTTTGTTATTTTTGTATGTTCATTTTTGAGAGTAATTCAAAATCAAGATGAGCATACACGTACCTGCTGCGTTTTGGTCCTCCTTCACCGACGACAACCGTGACACACATGGGTAGGATTGTCATCAGAATCAGGGTTAGTTTGAAAGCTGGGGTGAAAGAGGAGTGATTACGATAGTGGAAACCAAGTCTAGATTTTACTTTAGCCTGCAGCTTTGATATGTGCTGAGAGAAGGACAGTGTACTGTCTAGCCATACTCCCAAGTACTTGTATGAGGTGACTACCTCAAGCTCTAAACCCTCAGAGTTAGTAATAACACCTGTGGGGAGAGGGGCATTCTTCTTACCAAACCACATGACCTTTGTTTTGGAGGTGTTCAGAACAAGGTTAAAGGTAGAGAAAGGTTTTTGAACACTAAGAAAGCTTTGTTGTAGAGCATTTAACACAAAATGTGGGGAGGGGCCAGCTAAGGATAAGACTGTATCATCTGCATATAAGTGGATGAGAGAGCTTCCTACTGCCTGAGCTATGTTGTTGATGTAAATTGAGAAGAGCGTGGGGCCTAGGATTGAGCCTTGGGGTACTCCCTTGGTGACAGGCAGTGGCTGAGACAGCAGATTGTCTGACTTTATACACTGCACTCTTTGAGAGAGGTAGTTAGCAAACCAGGCCAAAGACACCTCACAGACACCAATATTCCTTAGCCGGCCCACAAGAATGGAATGGTCTACTGTATCAAAAGCTTTGACCAAGTCAATAAAGATAGCAGCACAACATTGCTTAGAATCAAGTGCAATGGTGACATCATTGAGGACCTTTATTAAGGTTGCAGTGACACATAACCTGAGCAGAAACCAGATTGCATACTAGAGAGAATACTGTAGACATCAAGAAAGCCAGTCAGTTTCCAACACTTTTGATAAAAAGGGCAAAATAGAAATAGGCCTATAACAATTATCATCATCTTGATCACCCCTTTAAATAAAGGATGAACCATGGCTGCCTTCCAAGCAATGGGAACCTCCCCAGAAAGGAGAGACAGGTTAAAAAGGTTGGAGATTGTTTGGCGATGATAGGGGCAGCAACCTTAAAGAAGAAAGGGTCTAAATCATCTGACCCAGATGTTTTTTTGTTGTCATGTTTCAGGAGCTCCTTTAGCACCTCGGACTGAGTGACTGCCTGCAGGGAGAAACTTTGTTGTGGGGCAGGGGAAAAAGAGGGAGAAGCATCGGGATAGTCACATTAGAATGGGTGGGAGATGAGGAAATGTTGGACAGGCAAGGAGGTATGGCTGAGTCAAATAGGAATCCTGACAGCTCAGCCATGTGCTTCTTGTCAGTAACATCGACATCATCAACGTTAAGGGACATGGGCAGCTGTGAGGAGGAGGTTTTATTCTCCAGGTCTTTAACCATTTTCCAGAACTTCTTGGGTTTAGACCCAAAGAGAGAGAACTGCTCCTTATAGTAACTAACTTTGGCCTTCCGGATAGCCTGAGTGCACTTATTTCTCATTTGTCTGAACGAGAGCCAGTCAGCCTGAGTATGTGTGTGCCAAGCCTTTCAACAAATGCAACTTTTGAGGTGGAGTAAATCACGGTCGAACCAGGGGCTGAACCTGTTTTTCATTCTCATTTTCTTTATGGGGGCGTTTGTTAACAATACCACTGAAAATATCAAAAAAGAATGTCCAAGCATCTTCGACAGAGGGGATCAAGCTGATTCTATATCATTTTACAGAGGCCAGTTCATGAAGGAAGGCTTGATAATTCAAGTTTTTTAGCAAGTGTCTATGACAAGTCAGGACAGGTCGTTTCACTGAGCAGCCATTATGAACACAGGCTGTAAAACAGTGATCACTAAGGTCATTACAGAAAACACCAGACTGATACCTATCAGGATTATTTGTGAGGATAACATCAAGGAGAGTAGCCTTTTCTGGGTGTCTGGAGTCGTACCTTGTGGGATTGGTAATAATCTGAGAAAAATTTAGGGAGTCCCATTGCTTTAGGACTTGGTCAGGTGGTTTAATCCTCCTGTTGTGTTCGTTTCATGTTAATTAATTCCGTGTTCCTGGTCCAAAATGACCGCCCCATTATAGCTGATTATAAATCCATAATAATACATACATTATCACCTAATGTTGCGTTAGATCTTTTTCTAAACTTAAGTTCTTGTGAACATTACACATTTTGAACTTCTTTTTGCTATTTATGGCCTGTAGGCCTCATTGACCTGAGCTCATACAACTTGTTTTTGAGTAAAAAAAAAGCATATTGTATGGATTATTTTGACTATAACAAATACTCAGATGTTGTGCTATTTATCACAGACTAATTTGTGTCAAAGTTTAACAAGGACTCCCTCCTCCTCACCAGTGTCATGATCAAAATGATTAAAAGCCTCAGATACAGTATATCGTTTGGTCATTGTGCTGCCACAGAAGGAATTGTGAGCAAGACCTAAATAAAAACTTCATATACCAGAGCTGGGAGAAAAGTTCTATATATTATTGAAACAATGTTGCGATTGTTTGTGAGAATGTCAACAGGTGTGGTTCCCGTGGGGTTGCCATGGAAGCCAAGAAGGGGAGTGAGAAGTGTGTGTGTGTGTGTGTGTGTGTGTGTGTGTGTGTGTGTGTGTGTGTGTGTGTGTGCTCAAACAGGAAGTGTGTCCATCTGATGAATGGGCATGTGCCTGAACTAAATGTTATACACTAATTGTAGTCTCTCCCATTCATTTCTAACGACCGGTCATTTTTGACCGGGAACACCACATGTGTACAAAAGTTAAGTAAAACACCTCAAATGTAATGAAAATCATCAAAATGTATTTTGTGTGTCCAGATGCCCTGTGTGGACAAAGTCATGGAACCTTATGACAATCAGATTAAATTAACTACATTTTTTAGAGAGAAAACTGGAACACAGCATGTCCCAGTTTAGATCACATAGCAGGACAAATTCAGACTTAGTGTAATGAGCCAGGAGAGAGCTTAGGGCAGGTAGGGAACATGCCGGTGCAGATGGAGGACAATATCACCCTGCAACAGTCAACAAAGAGCTATTTGAAAGTTTAATACTTAAAACCAGACTTGATGGGGGACAGACTTGGTGGAGACAACCGAGCACTGAAGGTGATCCTTGGTAAAGATGGCCACTCCCCCACCTTTGGAAGATCTGTCTTGCCAAAAAAGGCTATAACCAGAAAGGTTAACATCAGTAATCAAAACACTCTTCCTTAACCACGTCTCAGTAATGACCAACACATCTGGATTGGAGCTGTGAACCCACACTTTCAATTGATGCATTTTAGGTAATAAGCTTCTAGTGTTAACGTGCAGAAAACCCAAGCTTTTACGAGAGCAGCAATCAGTGAAGCAGATATCAGAGCACAAGTCAGAATTGGGGGTAGCAACTCTAGATGGGCCAGGGTGTACATGATACATTTCCAGATATCACCAACAGTAATACAATCAAGGCACAGCATAGGACAGGGAGAGCTCTGCAGTGCTGATTTATGACATCTGAATGTGCATCAGATGGCAACAAGATCATATTGTACAGCAATTTCATCAGGTAACATGAATACAAAGCTGACGAGAGGTGGTTAGAATAGGATGGGAGGCCAAAAGTCTGTGTAACCAATAGAGAGTCAGAGTCCTGAGTGTGGGAACAAACATAGTCTGTCCCACGGTTGGGTAAAAAAAGTTGGTAACCAACAAAGCATGCAGGAGTCATGAGGCAAATAAATCCTGTTAGGGCTAGGGGGCAGTATTTACACGGCCGGATAAAAAACTTACCCGATTTAATCTGGTTACTACTCCTGCCCAGTAACTAGAATATGCATATAATTATTGGCTTTGGATAGAAAACACTCTAAAGTTTCTAAAACTGTTTGAATGGTGTCTGTGAGTATAACAGAACTCATATGGCAGGCATAAACCTGAGAAGATTTCATGCAGGAAGTGGCCTGTCTGACAAGGAGTTGTTCTTCTTGTCTCTGTTTATTGAAGAGTGAGGATCTTAGCTGTAACGTGACACTTCCCACGGCTCCCAAAGGCTCTCAGAGCCCGGGAAAAAGCTGAACGATATCAAGGCAGCCTCTGGCTGAAACACATTATCGCCTTTGCCAAGTGGCCGATCAGAGGACAAAGGAATTAGGCGCGTGCCCGAGTCGACCCCGTGCTGTATTTTCTTTCGGCTGTTTACCTAATTGCAGATTCCCGGTCGGAATATTATCGCTTTTTTACGAGAAAAATTGCATAAAAATTGATTTTAAACAGTGGTTGACATGCTTCGAAGTACGGTAATGAAATATTTAGAAATCTTTTGTCACGAAATGAGCCGTGCGCGTGACCCTTATTTACCATTGGGATAGTGTCTTGAACGCACGAACAAAACGCCGCTGTTGGAACATAACTATGGATTATTTTGGACCAAACCAACATTTGTTATTGAAGTAGAAGTCCTGGGAGTGCATTCTGACGAAGAACAGGAAAGGTAATCAAACTTTTCTAATAGTAAATCGGAGTTTGGTGAAGGCTAAACTTGCTGGGTGTCTAAATAGCTAGCCCTGTGATGCCGGGCTATCTACTTAGAATATTGCAAAATGTGCTTTCACCGAAAAGCTATTTTAAAATCGGACATATCGAGTGCATAGAGGAGTTCTGTATCTATAATTCTTAAAATAATTGTTATGCTTTTTGTGAACGTTTATCGTGAGTAATTTAGTAAATTCACCGGAGGTTTGTAAAAAGCTGTTTTTTGATATAAATATGAACTTGATTGAACAAAACATGCATGTATTGTATAACATAATGTCCTAGGTGTGTCATCTGATGAAGATCATCAAAGGTTAGTGCTGCATTTAGCTGTCTTCTGGGTTTTTGTGACATTATATGCTAGCTTGAAAAATGGGTGTCTGATTATTTCTGGCTGGGTACTCTGCTGACATAATCTAATGTTTTGCTTTCGTTGTAAAGCCTTTTTGAAATCGGACAGTGTGGTTAGATTAACGAGAGTCTTGTCTTTAAAATGGTGTAAAATAGTCATGTTTGAGAAATTGAAGTAATAGCATTTCTAAGGTATTTGAATATCGCGCCACGGGATTCCACTGGCTGTTGAGTAGGTGGGACGATTTCGTCCCACATACCCTAGAGAGGTTAGCCTATATGTTACAAAATGTTGCTTCTCTTGTATTATCAACATCAATTCCAAATTGTATGGCTGTCAGCAGCTATATGGTTATCAATAATACTAATATATATGAAGGGTGGATATTTTGATCGAGGTATTTCACATGGCCTTCGTACATGTCCTGCCTGGTACTCATGGCTTGTATCGTCACACTGCTTGCAGCTAAACTGAGTCTTTATTCATTTGCAGATCTTCAAACAGTTGAGATGAGGATAATAATGAAACTGGAGATGATCCGTACAGTGTTCAAGACTGCTCTGAACCAAGTTATGGAGGCTATAGAGGCCCGGCAGCCAAAGGAGTCGGAGTCCTTGGGGCAACTTGAAATGCTGCAAAACCCTGCAGAAACAAATGAGGAACTGAAGGATATCTGTGAAACACTTAAAGACTCACACTATCGAAAGAAAATGGTCGGGATGGCCTTTTAAAATGTATTTGTTTGTAAAAAATTGTAAATCTACATATATCATGTATTTGCACAGCAATTGACAAAAAAAAGTTCCACTTGAATGGGACCACTTGAATGGGACCAGATTTGAGAGATTTCAACCTGCAATATTATTGAATCCAAATATCTCAGTCAATGAAATGCAGTTGACATAAACTCAGCAAAAAAAGAAATATCCCTTTTTCAGGACCCTGTCTTTCAAAGATAATTCGTAAAAATACAAATAACTTCACAGATCTTCATTTTAAAGGGTTTAAACACTGTTTCTCATGCTTGTTCAATTAACCATAAACATTTAATGAACATGCACCTGTGGAACTGTCGTTAGAACACTAACAGCTCACAGACGGTAGGCAATTAAGGTCACAGTTATGAAAACTTAGAACACTAAAGAGGCCTTTCTACTGACTCTGAAAAACACCAGAAGAAAGATGCCCAGGGTCCCTGCTCATCTGTGTGAACATGCCTTAGGCATGCTGCAAGGAGGCATGAGGACTGCAGATGTGGCCAGGGCAATAAATTGCAATGTCAATACTGTGAGATGCCTAAGACAGTGCTACAGGGAGACAGGAAGAATAGCTGATCATCCTCACAGTGGCAGACCACGTGTAACAACCCCTGCACAGGATCGGTACATCACACCTGTGGGACAGGTTCAGGACGGCAACAACAACTGCCCGAGTTACACCAGGAATGCACAATCCCTCCATCAGTGCTCAGACTGTCCGCAATAGGCTGAGAGAGGCTGGACTGAGGGCATGTAGGCCTATTGTAAGGCAGGTCCTCACACAAACCCAGTGTTGCTGGACCAGACAGGACTGGCAAAAAGGGCTCTTCACTGACGAGTTGCGGTTTTGTTTCACCAGGGGTGATGGTCGGATTTGCATTTACCATCGAAGGAATGAGCGTTACACCGAGGCCTGTACTCTGGAGCGGGATTGATTTGGAGGTGGAGGGTCCGCCACGGTCTGGGGTGGTGTGCCACAGCATCATCAGACTGAGCTTGTTGTCATTGCAGGCAATCTCCACACTGTGCGTTACAGGGAAGACATCCTCCTCCCTCATACGGTACCCTTCTTGCAGGCTCATCCTGACATGACCCTCCAGCATGACAATGCCACCAGCCATACTGCTCATTCTGTGCGTGATTTCCTGCAAGGCAGGAATGTCAGTGTTCTGCAATGGCCAGCAAAGAGCCCGGATCCCATTGAGCACGTCTGGGACCTGTTGGAACGGAGGGTGAGGGCCGGGGCCATTCCCCCCAGAAATGTCCAGGAACTTGCAGATGCCTTGGTGAAAGAGTGGGGTAACATCTCACAGCAAGAACTGGCAAATCTGGTGCAGTCCATGAGGAGGAGATGCATTGCAGTACTTAATGCAGCTGGTGGCCACACCAGATACTGACTGTTACTTTAATTTTGACCCCCCCCTTGTGTTCAGGGACACATTATTCAATTTCTGTTAGTCACATGTCTGTGGAACATGTTCAGTTTATGTCTCAGTTGTTGAATCTTGTTATGGTCATGCAAATATTTACACATGTTAAGTTTGCTGAAAATAAACGCAGTTGACAGTGAGAGGACGTTTGTTTTTTTTTGCTGAGTTTATATGCCCTCCATATGCCTACTTAGTGTTTGGAATGATTTCCCAATTAACACTTAACTTATCTTAATAAGAAGAGACTATCAGCCCTCAGCCTGTTTACACAAGTTTTAGCCCATGATTACATGATACACTACAAACATTATTTCTCATTACTATCAATCAGAACTGTATTGCCAGCTGTTTTAGCTGAGGAACACACAAATGAGTGGGAATTATTCTATCTTTTTTTAATCAGATCCGATACCTGACCCTCTGCTGTGACCAGGACCTGGGCTCAGGAATCAGACGAATGATGAGACAAAGTAGAACAGAGGAGCTGTGGACAGGCTACTCCTTGAAGAGCAGGAAGGGGAAGAGGGCCTTTAATGAGCTATCAATCTATGATGCTGTCACAAGTAAGTAAATGCACAAGTTTAGATTGTTAATTATTATTATTTAGTAGATAGTATTATTGGTCAAGTGATGGTAAGTCAAATGTGTATTTATAACAATTGTAAATGATCTAAATCAGTAACAAGTGTCACGTCCTGACCAGTAAAAGGGGTTGATTGTTATTGTAGTTCGGTCAGGGCGTGGCAGGGTGGGTCTATTTAGTCTATTTCTATGTTCAGGGTTTTTTGGTTTGGCCTTCAATTAGAAGCAGCTGTTCTTCGTTGCTTTTAATTGGAGGCCACATTTAAGTAAGGGGTTTTTGTCACTGTGTTTGTGGGTAGTTGTTCCGTGTATAGTGTATTGGCTTACAGGACTGTCTTCGTTGGTGGTTGTTAGTTTGTTCACATTCCCGCTGCATTTTGGTCTACGACGAACGTGACAACAAGGTTGTTTCAAACTTAATGTGAAATCCTACCACCTGTTAAGATCGTAGAGAGAGGACAAAGGAAAGGTGAAGGAGAGAAGTCTCATGGCCAAAACTGCCTATGAGGGAAGAGAGGGACAATACCCAACCTCTATCTCAGCCAGCATAGGTGGAAAAGTAGCGATATGACATGGAATGTACCATTTCAATTTTTTTTCACAACATAGGAGCGTCCCTGAAAGCACACCCCAAGTTACCTACCAAGAGGTAGATGACAAATTTGCAGACGCACTCAAACATGCACCAGCTCGGCTCAAGAGTAAGAGAAAGGTATGATTTAAAAAGAACACTTTATTTTTTATATATTTTTTTTATTCACTTTAATCCAGTTGGTCAGTATAGCTAAATTATTGTGCTAGTACAAAAGGAATGTAGTATTGAGTCGACGTTAAACCGGCATTTTGATCATTTGTTTACTGAAAATAATTAACAATTTGTGTTATTGTGACTTCCAGGAGTGGGTTGACGAAGCGACAGTAGATGAGGATGGAGCAGCAGACCTGAATAAACAACATAGTTATTCACTTTTAGCTTTAAGCAGTTTTACACTTCTTGATTGGAGTGCAGTGTTCATGTTTTTACTGACTTGTTATTTTGTGAGCTTATTGCTGTGATTTTGTTTACGAATCTATTGTGATACAGTTTAAGTTAAAAAATATATATAATAATCTGGATTCTTGCATATTTCGTCAGTGGACACCTGCCGACAGGATACTGTCTATGTTCAGGGTAGATTAAATGACATGTCTTATGTCATTAGATATTCAGGGGCCCCCTCATTTCAACGTCCTGAAGTGACTTGGGGCGTAACTTGTGTCAACTGACACCACAAGTACATCTAGGAGACGTTACATTATTTTTAGGTCAACATCATAACGTTGCTAAATGTCAGAAAGTACGTTGAGAGCCCCACAAAGTGCAGTTTCTGGTAACTACTGGGAATGTAACTTTTGTCAGTGGGTACCTACACTACCAACAAGGCACGTAAGTGTGCACGTTCAAGGAAGATTCAAGGACATCTCATAACATTACTGAATAACATTATTTAGCTGTTTAAAATCCACCACATTTCTACGTCCTGAAAAGACTTGGGAAGTAAGTTTTGTCTGCGGACACCACAGCTACATAAAAGGCCCGTTTCACAATAACGTTATCATGACTTATGTGGGGACTAAAATAACTTTGTGGTTACGTTCTGGAACGTCATTTTGTTAGCTGGGCAGTCCCTATGCTCTGTCATTCAGTAGTAATAATAATAATAATAATTGTTGGATAACAGATCGGTTCTCGGAACTCATTAAGAGGCGGCTTCTATCTTCAATATAATCATTAATTCAGAATGTTAAACCCATACGTTTTAGGCCTGCCGTAGGTTATAATAAACAGAAATTGAGTGTCAATTCATAAACTGTGGCATGGAATCGGTACATCGAAAATCTCTTCCCAACTATTTTGCAATCTATATGGCACAGCTGTCAATATGTTGGTCCTTAAATGAAACTGATATATATTTTAATTTATCACAATTTTCTTTCACCAATTTTGGTCTTCAATGCAGGTCAGACAGACAATTTACTTATTTTAGGAAATTGCAACCAATATTCTATGGATTTTTTGAAAAATAATATTTTGGAGATTTCGTTTCAAATAACCAAATGTGAGCGATTGTAATCTTAATATAGGGAAAAAAGCCATTTTTGAACATGGGGTGAGACATTCTTACTAATTTGTAAATAAAGCCAGTTTGTTATTTAGAATGATTTGTTTCTGTTTTTAGAGGGAGATAAACCAAAAGCCCACCGTGCCTATTTTTCAAAATCGTCAGTCCACATGTCAAATGAAATTCCCCCAATGTATTTACCCAAGTTCTCTCTTATCTCCAGGACCACCAACAGTTTTTTTGTTGTTGCCTGATGCAGGAATCTAGTGCCAGAGGAGAGACTCTCAGACTCAAAACGTCTCCATTAATTGCCATAGTTTAGACGACTGATAGATCATCATTTGTGATAGTGTGGTGCAATGACAGAATGCCACCATCTACCACTACCATAAGCTCGTAACTTTTAAAGGAAGAACCACTGTAACAGGAAGGCCAAAAAGACAATCACCCGAGCCACTGTCTGTTCACCCTGCTATCATCCAGAAGGCAAGGTCAGTACAGGTGCGTCAAAGCTGGGACCGAGAGACTGAAAAACAGCTTCTTTCTCAAGGCCATCAGACTGTTAAATAGCCAACACACGGCGGCATCCACCCAGTTACGTAACCCTGCACCTTAGAGGCTGCTGCCTAATGGAACACTAGTCACTTTAATAATGTTTACATATTTTTGCTTTACTCATCTCATATGTATATACTGTATTCTATTCTACTGTATTTTAGTCTATGCCACTCCGACATTGCTCATCCTAATATTATATATTCCTTAATTCCATTCTTTTACTTTTAGGTATCTGTGTATTGTGTGTATTGTTGTGAATTGTTAGATATTACTGCACTGTTGGAACTAGAAACACAAGCGTTTCGCTACACCCGCAGTAACATCTGCTGAACATGTGTATGTGACCAATACAATTTCATTTGACTAGATTTGAGTTTGCAAAAAGGCCCATGAAAGACTCTGAGATGATAAGGCAAAAGATTATGTGGTCTGATGAGACAAAAATTGAACTCTTGGCCTGAATGCAAAGCGCTGTCTGTACAAAACCAGGCACAGCTCATCACCCATCTAACACCATCCTTAACATGAAGCATGGTGGTGACAGCATCATGCTATGGGGATGATTTTCAGCGGCAGGGACTGGGAGACTGGTAAGGATAGAGGGAACAATGAATTGAGACAAATACAGGCAAATCCTTGATGAGAACCTGCTTCTGAGTGCAAACGACCTTAGACTGGGGGCAAAGATTTACATTCCAACAGGTCAATAAACCCAAGCATAAAGCCAAAGCCATTCTGGAATGGCTTCAGAACAAGAATGTCAAAGTCCTTGAGTGGCCCAGCCAAAGCCCAGACTTGAATCCCATTGAAAATCTTTGGAAAACTTGAAGATTGCTGTTCAGTGCCACTCCACATCTAACTTAACAGAGCTTGAGAAAATCTGCAAGGAAAAATGGGAGAAAATCCCCATATCCAGATGTGCAAAGCTGATACAGACATAACCAAGATGACTCAAAGCTGTAATCACAGCCAAAGGTGTTTTTACAAAGTATTGACTTGGGGGCGTGAATATTAACAGTATGTAAATGAGATATTGCTGTATTTCATTTTCAATAAATCAGAAAAAATGTCTAAAAACATGTTTTCACTTCATCATAATGGGATATTGTGTGTAGATCTATTTAATCAATTTTGAACTCGGGCTGTAACACAACAACATGTAGAGTACGTCAAGGAATACTTTCTCAAGTCACTGAACATACCTGAAAAACGTTCAACTTTCAACAAATGAGCTATGGGGATGCTATGGGGATGCTTTTCAGCGGGCATGATGAACAATCTGAATGAACCAGTGTTAACAGAAGAAAATATAATTTTATACTGAAGGTAAATTCAAATCTGGACCTCGAACCTAGTTCCACCGCTGATTTCCCGTCTTCCTCTCTAATTAGGGACTGATTTAGACCTGGGACATCAGGGGGGGTGCAATTAATTATTGGGTGGAACTGAAAACCAGCATTACCCCGGACTTCCAGGCTTGGATTTGAAATACTCCTGCTATACTGTCAATATATTATTTCAAAATACTATACTATCTCCACACTACAGGGCTACAGTGTCATTGTTTCTCATTGCACAACTGTGAAGTTCATGTTTCCATGGTGTTCCTTGTTTAAAACAGTACCTGTTGATATGACCTTTGACTGGCTTGAAAACAGACTGAAGCGGATCACTTTCTGTGGCAACATGTGGCTTTGCATGTCAGACCTACGTGGATTCATTCCTCTCTCTCTCTTTCTCTCTTTCTCTCTCTTTCTCTCATATTTATATTCATTCAAGGGCTTTATTGGCATGGGAAACATATGTTAACATTGCCAAAGCAAGTGAAGCAGATAATAAACAAAAGTGAAATAAATAATAAAAAATGAACAGTAAACATTACACTCACAGAAGTTCCAAAAGAATAAAGGCATTTCAAATGTCATTATGTCTATATACAGTGTTGTAACGATGTGCGAATAATTAAAGTACACAAGGGAAAAATAAATAAATATGTATTTACAATGGTGTTTGTTCTTCACTGGTTGGCCTTATCTTTTTGCAACAGGTCACAAATCTTGGTGCTGTGATGGCACACTGTGGTATTTCACCCAGTAGATATGGGAGTTTATCAAAATTGGGTTTCTTTTTAAATTCTTTGTGGATTTGTGTAATCTGAGGGAAAGATGTGTCTCTAATATGGTCATACATTTGGCAGGAGGTTAGGAAGTGCAGTTCCGTTTCCACCTCATTTTGTGGGCAGTGTGCACATAGCCTGTCTTCTCTTGAGAACCAGGTCTGCCTACGGCGGTCTTTCTCAAAAGCAAGGCTATGCTCACTGAGTCTGTACATACAGTTGAAGTCGGAAGTTTACATACACTTAGGTTCGAGTCATTAAAACTTGTTTTTCAACCACTCCACAAATTTCTTGTTAACAAACTATAGTTTTGGCAAGTCGGTTAGGACATCTACTTTGTGCATAGGTCTGATCTGAGGGTGCCTACATGAGGTGTGGGCATGGTTGACTTGGGGGGTGTTGATTGGTTGGGGTGGGGGTGTGGATGTGGTCTGGATGTAGGTCCTCTCGGCGTGGGTCCTCTATGAGTAGGTCCCGGGCGGGGGGGTCCCGCAGGTCTGGGAGAGTGTCTCGCTGGTCTGGTCGGGGTGTGTATTGATCTGTTGCTCCTGTGTGAAGTGTTGGGGCTGCGTTTGAGGGCGATGTCCTTCGGGGTCCGGGCGAAGGTGGGCACTGCTGCCTTGTACAGGTGCACCTGGTCGTAAAGGCTGTTCAAGTCCAGGGTGGAGTGGTGGGTCAGGTAAGCATTAGGTTTTCTGGCACAGTCGCGGGAAATACTTGTATTTACCCGCTGTATGGTAGCAGGGTGGAAGACTTTCGTGGTAGCAAGGTGGCGATAACCACTTGTGGGTTGGGGAAAGTAGAAGAAGCTTTTTCAATCACTCCCTTGAGTGCTGTGGCCACCCTTTCCTGCTGTGCTCTCAGGTCGTTTGAGCCTGTGTGTATTATTATGTGGCTGGGTGACCCTAGTTGGTCCATCAGACAGAAGGTCTAGGGCGCGTTGGGTGTTTGGACACCAGAGTTTAGACACTGTGTTTAGCAAAAAGTTTATATTATTGTACATATTTCCCATTTGAGTCCATAAGTAGTAAATATATGGCTTGTGTATGTCCTCAGTGGATGTGGTGGGGTTGTCACTATCAGGGTGGCTGACAGGGGGGTGGGTGCTCAGAGGGGGTGGGATCCCCCGGGCTTGGGGTTCTTCAATCTCTCGCTCATCTTTCTCTCTCACTCTCTCCTGCTCTTTATCTCCCTTGTCCACTGCATATAATTATCTGTTGAGTGGAACATATGGAGCAACTTGTCAGGTTGGTTGATATAGGCAGCAATTTGAAGGCCCTTATATACTGTATTACCCGATCTCAGTATTTGCCGGTCAGAAGCAGCAGAGGACACACACAACACACATGGACAATGGGTTTGGACATATTTTCCTCCATATCATAGCAACTACTCCCATTTTAAACTGCGGTTCACGTCCTATACAGTCTTTCCTTTATGCGTCTTAATCTCAGGTCTAACACTATATTGAATAACACATGTCGGAGCAACATGCAATACATCTTGGAGAGAGGTTTATCTCTATGTAATACACACACTAACTGATGCTCTGGAAATCTTAGTCGGTTATGCCAGTCCCAAGGGACAACATTACTTTGATGTAAAATACCAGGAGGCTAGGATCTCTGGTCTGCTTCTATTCTGCTTGAGCACAATCACTCTGTGGCGATTTCTCAGAGCCCACGCTACAGTAGCTGGGGAAGGCACCCCAAGGTTCACGACGTCTGAGTAGTGTTTCTTGGTCTTATTTTTATCTTGCTACCCAATGCTCCATATGCTCAGTACTCTTATGGCCTGAGGATACAGGCATTAGATACCTAGGCTTCTTCAGGAGCATACAGACCCTCAGCTAACACCCTAATGGAATCAGGGAGGGCCATGCAGGGCACTAGTTAGTGGGTACTTCTTCCTTGTGGGGGCTATCACAGCGTGTCATGCGAGCCCTTCCGTTGAACCTGAAAGAGAGGAAGAGGGTGGTCAAAGAACAAAGGTAATACTAATGGCTGGGATGGACAGATATCTGTAAAAGTACAGTGCATATTATGTCCAGGAAGAGCTGAATAGTGCTTCTTTAGATTTTGTCTGTCAGAACCATGACAGTTCAGTGTTGGATTAGAAGATTTTGTATCTGCAGACTTGATAAAAATGTTTGAGTCTGTCATTTGGAACATGAGTTGCATTGATATCACACTATGTCTTCTCTAACAGTCAGAGTAGGACTGGAATGGCAAACCTTTATATCTAGCTCCGACTGTATGCATTATTCCACTTCCAGATCAGGTTTGTTAACCACCAGTGTAGCATCCAGGTCCACCTTTTCATCCCATCCCGTCCCATTTGTAACGACTGCTCCATCCCTCCAACCCTCATCCCTCTAGTCTAGTGCAGCCAGTATCACGGCTCAGTGGCTCCAGTGTTCCAAAGAGGCTGATTTCAGAGGGACCAGAGCCCCCCCATTGATCAAAGTGTTCCGGCGTGTCCAGCCATCCCTCCATCCGGGCCCTCCCCGACGCCAAGCTGCTCTGTGTCAAGCCAAAGAGCAGAACAACAAACATTTCTGCTGGCACTCCTCACCGATATGGATATATTTTTAGAGCACCAGGGGCCTTTGAAATGAGGGAGGGGACTGGGGAGAGTGGTGGAGCCCCAACTATACAGTCTATATATTTTTCTGGTTGTCTCTCTTGTTGGTTGCCATGGCTTTTTCCTCAACCTCTCTCTCTCTCTTTTTATTTTTCTCATTGTCCTTTCTCTCTCTCTCTCTCTCACTCTTTACCCCCCCCCCCGCTCTTCTCTTTCTCACTCTCTCGTTCTCGCTCTCTCTCTGTACATGGACGGACTGCACAGTTGAAAGCACATACTGTATGATACAATAAGTCCTGGGTCTCGTTCAAAGGATTTATACTCTTATGGGAAACTCATTTTGTCATGCCTTTAGTATTCCCATGCTCACATACTGTACCACATGTATCTGTAACAAGAAGAGGCCCTTTAGTGGACTAGCTATGTAGGGTAGAACATTGAAAATTGTACAGTATGTCATAAATAATGTAAATGTTTATAACCACAGCACTGTGATGTGGAAGTGATTTGATGATGTCTACAGTACAAAGAGACATTTGAGACATTTCAAACACATTGATAATTTCTTCAATGAATTACAATGTCCACATCTGTCAGTTGTATATACAGATTACGACTGCTGGTGGTCTTCAACCTCTTAGACACTAGTAAATTCTAACTGCTGTACCCGCACAAGCATCTTTAGCTGGTGTCCCCTGCCCCATGCAATGTAATGTATCCCCTGTACTCGGCTGAGAAAAGGGCAGCGCTAGTCAGATCAGGGTTAATCTAGTGATGTCGTAGCCTAGTGCTGCTTGAGAATAAAATCTAATCTCGTTCTTAAAGCCACATTAATTTACTCCGGTTAATATTATGTGTATCAATCAACCGTCCGATGTCGTAAAACAATGTAAAACCATTGATTCAATTGAAATACCCTTCTATCTATTATACCACATGAAATAAATACTGTAGTATACTATGGTATACATACTATAGTAGTCACTTTAGTATTTTTGCAGACTTTACTGTAGTATTCACAGTGAATACTGAAACACCACAGGGAATACTGTAGTTTTTACTTTAGTCTACTGTAGAATTTACAGTTAACTGTATCATAAATACTGTAGTAAAAGAGAACTGTAGCATATGCTATATTAATTAATATAGTGTTTTTGCAAATTGTAGTATACTGTCGTATTTACTGTAGTGTTTTTGTGGACTGTAGTAAACTGTTGTATTTACTGTAGTATTTTTGAGGACATTACTGTAGTACTTACTATAGTGTTTTTCTTTTATTATTAACTTTGATATAGAAATGGAGGCTTTTTCCTTGAGGAATCCTACTGGAGAAAATCTGAAAGAACAAATTGTCCATTACCAAATTGTCCATAACCAAATATGGTCTATATTTGTCATGTAGCTTTCTTACTTATGGGTGGCACAAATTGGGATATGGGGGAGGGGAATGGGCAGGGTATATGCAAATGAAATACTGTAGTATTTAATGTAGTTCAAAAAGTGTAGTGTTTTTGTGGACTGTAGTATATTTACTGTAATATACTACAACATTCTATAGTAAGTACTACACATGTTCGAGGGATACGACAGCGTGTTGTATAGTATTCTACAGTATACAAAAATTTACTACAGAATTCCATAGTAAGTATTTTTTTATGTGGGATGCTCCGTTTCAGAGAACCCAAATTCCATAAAAGAAGAGCATCCACTCTATTGGAGTCATAGTAGATTATGACAGACAAATGGCATTGTGATATATGAACACTGGCACAGAAGCTCACTTTAATGATCCAGTCATATGTTCAAATGCAGGACGTACAGTATTACACAGGAATGTTCTTGTTTAAGTCGTGCAGCCCTTTACACTCGTACCCATTGAAAATGGCACTGATAAGCGCCTAAATTGGAACACATTGGCTGTACAGTAACATGCTTTAAATCACGTGACTTACCGAACTGCATCTGAACTTAACCACCTCGCGCGACATAAAGTTGCCCCAAATCCCTTCCATTAATTGGGCTACTTTTGCTTTTTTTTTTGTCAGAGCGAGGGAAATGCTGTAAATTATTAAGCCAGATATATTTTGAAAGATGAAACATTGAGGATAATAATAAATACCGCTTTGATGTCATTCAAGCAAGACAAACACTTGCGACTCCAAATGTCCACTTCACATTTCCACATCATAAAACCCATGTCATATACAGTGTCAACGTTTATGATCACTATTTTTGATTGACAGTTACAAGATGACATGGTGTCATACCCTGGGTTGTTCTAAACAGAATGATCCTATGTGTGTCTATTGTGAAGAAAAGTTGCCACTGAACACGCACCTGAATGCACTTACAACTCCTTTCAATGCTCTACACAAATACGGTCTGTTTCTCTGAATTGCCTTGTGAAGGCCTAACACTGTAAGACCATATTATATAACGTTGCTAGTCATGTGAGGCAATAGAACAAGCTTTCAAATGATGCCAACCTGACCCAGATTGCGATTTATAAATGGGCCGTTTTTGGATTGCGTAAACAACAACAGTAATTGTGTGATGACGGGGATGCACGGTTGTGTTCCAACTTCAAAACAAGACAACTACATGTGTGCTTGCTCTTGTTCCTTAACACAGTCAGGACAGCTCAAAAAAAGGACCTTATAGTTGATGACTACTTTGAGTGATAAAAGTGCATTGAAATGAACTTTGCACACTTTGGAGAGGTGTCTGGCCATTTGGAGACACCAGTTAGTCCTCTCACTCAAACCCTTTTTGTCTGATGTTGCACCTACAGTACCCCACATTTTCCATAAATATTCTTATCATGTTACTGAATGTATCCAGATTATTTGAAGATTTTTGTAATCAACAAATGCAAATCAACAAATGTAATCAACCGATACAGTCCCACATTTTTTTGCATGTTAAGTTTTCAAGATACACTATATGATTTTCAAGAAGCAAAGTGTAACCTGCCACATCATCACGAAGATGTGTTTTGCATCATATGATAATCTGTCCAATATCTTGGAATCTCGACTGCTGACATGAAAAACATTTAACAGCGTACTAACAACAACAAAAAAGACCAAAATATAGTCTTTGAGTGGATCATTCCTTTAAGAACACCAGTCATATTTCACACACTTCTCCATTATCTAAGCCAGCTGTGTGCATTTGAAAATGGCTCCTCATGATTGAGGTGATACAGCTTTTTAAAGAGGTGGAAAATAATTATATTTTCAAGTAATTAATTTTTTGTTGTTGCTTCAAATCAAATCAAATCAAATGTTATTTGTCACATGCGCCGAATACGACAGGTGTGGACCTTACAGTGAAATGCACACTTACAAGACCTTAACCAACAATGCAGTTTTAAGCAAATACCTAAATAAAAGTATGAAATAAAAGTAACACATTACAGAGCAGCAGTAAGATAAGACAATAGCGAGTCTGTATACAGGGGGTACCGGTACAGAGTCAATGTGCGGGGGCACCGGTAAGTCGAGGTAATTGAGATAATATGTACATGTACTGTAGGTAGAGTTATTAAAGTGACTATGCATAGATAATAATATTTTTGTTTGGCGGCTAGATAACTCCAGGTATGTCAACTGTCATCTACCAAAGCTCATACTTTAGATCAAATTAAAATGTGTGAATAAGTTATGATTCGTAAATGTATTCTCATCCTACTGATGCTTTCATAGGTGGTGCAGTTGACCTTTGCTATGATTCAGTTTTCTGATAGGTTTTTAGAGACAAGCGTTGACCAATTTATAACATTTCTGACACAAATAAAATGTATGAACATGTCAGATGAGTCATACAATCACATTATAAAGTAACAGACACTATCAATTTGTACGAACACCTTTAAAACCTTCAACAGATTATGTAGGTAGAGAAATTGTTGCCTGCTTCAGGTTTAATTGAAACGTCCCCTTATTATCGCTGAACTTGAACATCTCAGCTATTTTACCTAGCTTTAAACAAGATTATCACTTCATGTCAGTTGCTAGGGAGCTTTCGCCAGTCAAGATCACTTTATTCTACCCATGCCACCTTGGCTGAGATACAGCTAAAACCATTTGTTTTTAAAACGTTTAAAATAACTAATAGTATACTTTGAAATCTGCCGGAACTCTCTGAAGACTGAGCAATTTCTACAAAGAATTTGAAGGCACAACATAATAATATAAAAAAAATGGTTGTCCAGTTCTACTGTAACAGATTAGATTACGTCCGTCCGTCACAGGGCTCCACCCCACAATGTTCTGTTCCCAACAACACTCTGCACCTACCTGTCACACCACAAAAAAAAGCCATGGCCCTTGCAATACAAGATAAATCATTACTTTTAGGTCTCAGAGCGGGTGACGTCACTGATGGACCCTAATAGCCATTCCACGTTGGCTATACGACAACAACAAAGTCCAAGCTTGTCCTAGGCCTATAACACCACTATTCCTTTTAATAGATGTGAATATTTCTCCAAATAACATTGTAATATTAAGTTATTAACATGCAGTGTGAATAAGAGGCTCAAAGAGAAGAGGCCGTTGTGAGAACAGGACCTGTCTGTCATCACCATGCCTAATTGACAGATCAGCTCAAAGAGCAGCAGCTCAATCAGTGGCTAGGCCTGCATTATGCCATTCAAATTAGCTCCATATTAAAGATTCCCTCAGCTGAAACGACATAAATTATACATAATGAAATCCAATTAACATTTTAGTCCCACGATTAAGTACATTAAAGAGCTAGGCCTGTGGAAATCCAAGGGGGGGGGGGGGGGGGGGGGGGGGGGTGTCAAAGACGGCAGCCTTTGTGAATGGCTGCTGCTCAAATGTTTACCAACCAATTAGTGGTGGCGAATCACCCCTCAATCAAGCCAAATGCCAGGTTTGTTGGGGATTATTAAGTGCTTGCAGGACTTTAGTGGTAAATGATATGTCTGTCTCAAACAACGTAACTAATGCTCCACTCCGGCATGGGTAAAACAAAGTTAAACACAAACTCGTGCAGTTGTCAATCATAGATTTACAAATCATAATGTGTCAATCATGATTACATAAATATCCTCAGTGTGTAGTATACGACTGGCTAAGGAATGTATTGTGCTGTGCTATTGTTTCACCAAGTTACTGACAAAAAAAAACAGTTTTTGTGCTTGATTGAGGTTGAATTAGATGTGTAGTGTACTGCAAAGGCTTCTGTTTTGTGTCTGTTTCTATCTTGGGGCAGAAAGCGGCCTGATGTAGCGTCTGGAGAGACGTCACAGCAGCTTGTGATGTCCTTCCTCCTTTGCCTATCTGATCTCACCAAAGCTAGGCGTCACCCAGCCTTCTGCGCCCACAACTATCCCCTCGGATTTGTGTTGAGAGATAAAGAGAGAGCGACAGACAGAGAATAATAGCGAAGGTGTAAACTTGGCAGTAGAAAGCCTAAACAGTATATTTGACCTTTCAGCTTCCAAATCAAATCTACAAATGTTAAGCAGACATCCTAAGAAACAACAGTGACAAATGGTTTGATGAAGAATGGAAAAACCAAAGAAAGAAATTAAGAAACCTACCCAACCACAAACAGAGAGACCCAGAAAACCTGAGCCTACGTCTTCACTATGGTGACTCACTAAAACAATGCAGAAATACACTACGGAAAAAGAAGGAACAGCATGTCAGAAATCAGCTCAAAGTATTTGAAGAATCCATAGAATCTAACCACTTCTGGGAAAATTGGAACACACCAGAACAGCACAAAGATATATCTTTCCAAAATGGAGATGTATGGATAAACCACTTCTCCAATATTTTTGTCTCTACAACAAGGAAAAAACATATATATGATCAATTACAAATCTTAGAATGATCTATTAAAGACTACCAGAACCCACTGGATTCTCCAGTTACATTTAATGAACTACAGGACAAAATGCAAACCCTCCAACCCAAAAAGGTCTGTGGTGTTGATGGTATCCTACATGAAAATATACAGACCACAAATTCCAATTCGCTATTCTTAAACATCATCCTCAACTCTGGCTTTTTCCCCAATATTTGGAACCAAGGACTGATCACCCCAATCCATAAAAATGGAGACAAATTTGACCCCAATAACTGTAAAGAACACGAGGGGAGACAGAGAGCTGGTTTCAAGCACAGGGCTCAGCAGGTGTTTATTGCAAAGGACCACAGGAGGAGGCAGGTAGCTGGGTCCAGGGGCAGGCAGAAGGTCATACAGAGGGGGTCCAAAAGGGCAACAGTACAGGCAGGGAAAAGGCCAGTAAAGTAGTCCGGGAGATCAGGCAATAGGTAGATAACAGGAAATCCGATAGGCTAATGTACAGGCAGGGTATAGGCAAAAAGCATCATTAGTGAGGCAGGCAAGAACTATCATACACAGGAGGCGTACATCACAGGAAACCCATCACTCTGAAAGCCGTGTGTCACAAAACAAACAATACCTCACGGTGCTGGAGTGCAAAGACCTGAACTAAATAGTGTTTGATAATGACGTACAGGTGTGTGAACAGGTGATTAGAATTCAGGTAATCTACATGTTTGAGGGTGTGAGTTGGAAGCAAACGTTACAATAACTAAGGTGCGATATCCGTCAACAGCAACCTAACAGCAGACTCGTACTTTTACTCATTAATTGTTTTTCTTCTCAGGTGAATGGCAAATTCGCTTTTAACCAAATTACCGTATGACAGACTGTATTCACCCTGCACACCCTTATTGACAAACAAACACACCAAAACAAAGGCAGTCTTCACATGCTCTGTTTATTTCAAAAAAGCTTTTGACTCAATTGTGACCCACCACCTCAATTTGGTCGTATGTACCAACATTAGATTTTTTTTTTTACATTGGATAGAAGTCGAAACTCAAAGCTAGAAAATGATATATCATACACTGCAGTCGAGGAACAATAGGAAAGTTATCCTGCCACTCTGTACCGCCTGAACTGGTTTTGACCTTTTGCCTGTCCACGACCATTCTCTTGCTGAACTGGTTTTGACCTTTTGCCTGTCCACGACCATTCTCTTGCCTAACCCTTTTGGATTGTTTAATAAATATCAAGACTCAAACCATCTGCCTCCCATGTCTGCATCTGGGTCTCGCCTTGTGCCCTTATAACCCCACTTTGAAAAAATGGCCATTGAATGTTTTGGTTCACTTACTGGAGAGCTCTTCTCTGTCTACACCCATTCATTATTCACACACTCTTAAGCCTTAGCCCCACCCACAGTGGAGTATTTTGTTTAGACATCTAGCTTGCTAACTAGCTAGGTAAACAATTAACCATAACCCCAACCCATACTATTATGCACCATGCGTGAATCTGCAGGTAGCTAAAGCTAACCAACTAGGTCCAATGTTAGCTAACTAACATTAGGATATAACTGGCAATGCAAATGGATTTCTGAGATACAAATAATATTACTACACAGATGACTGTCCACGAGAATCTAAAAAGGTCAGATCAGGTTTGCAATGAATAACTTCAATCAGACCACCTCTAGATGGGATTAGCAACTGGACGGGATTAACAACTCACGTCCTATTGTAAATCAAGGGGAGACGATTCAGGTCTCCCTCTAAATTCACCAAAAGAATGTGCTTTGACTCAACAGACCTTTTTCTCGCTAAAACTCAACACGTTCAAAAGCAACTACTGGAACAATATTATTAACCTAGAACGTGGGGAATGGTCAGAGGCGATCTATAGAACACTAATGTAATTTTGTTTGGTATTTTGTGATGTCCCTAAAAATGTTATAAAGGAAATACGGTAAGTTGGAAAGTATCCACACTACATGTACTAAGTTTCCATACTATGCGTTGTGCATATCAAAAATTATGAAAGTGTTTTTTCTTTTTGAGAGGGGTGTGATTTGAGATGCTATAAGAGAATTGTTTTACATGAACTTTGCACTGTGACAAGTCACTCCCCCGAGTGAGGTCAAAGAGCGTGTCAGCCTGACGAACCCACCCATTTCGAACAAATTGGATGAATTCAATTAAATTACAACAACTACAACCACCTAAAAGGAAGCAATTTCCTAAGACATCACATACAGACAGAATAACCTAGAGAAGAGTTCCCTGAGCAAACTGGTCCTGGGGCTCTGTTCACAAACAGAGCCCCAGGACAGCAACACAATTGGACCCAACCAAATCATGAAAAAACGAAAAGATAATTACTTAACAAATTGCAAATAAATAACTGAAAAACAGAGCAAACTGGAATGCTATTTGGCCCTAAACAGAGAATACACAGTGACTGATCCAAAATGAAGGAAAGCTTTGAATATGTAAAAACTAACTGAGAGGCCGCCATAGGCAGACCTGGCTCTGAGTAGAATACAGGCTATGTGCACACTGCCCACAAAATGAGGTGAAATACCACAGTGTGCCATCACAGCAGCAATATTTGTAACCTGTTGCCATAAGAAAGGGTCAACCAGTGAAGAACAAACACCATTGTAAATGCAACCCATATGTATTAGTTTTCCCTTTTGTACTTTAACTATTTGCACATTGTTACAACACTGTACATAGCCATACAATGACATTTGAAATATCTCTATTCCTTTGAAACGTATGTGAGTGTAATGTTTACTGCTCATTTTTGATTGCTTATTTCACTTTTGCTTGTTATCTATTTCACTTGCTTTGGCAATTTAAACATATGTTTCCCATGCCAATAAAGCTCTTTGAATTGAGAGAGAGAGGTGTAGTAGTACGGGAAACGCAAAACATTTATCTCGCCTCGTTCTGAAAGCGAACCACCTTGCTAGATAGACCCCAGCTAATCTCCCTCATCGGGTCAGCTACATCTTTCCTGATTACATCTGCTAAAAGGTACCAGTTTATTTAGTGTCTACATCAGCAGAGCAGTGATGGGCCCAGATATATGGATGTTACAGGAGTCTGCAGCTTATCTTCCTCCTACAGCAGCCGAGGAAGGGGGGGGATGGGGGGTGGGGGGGGTCAGGTCCCTCGAAATGGAATTAGCATTCATTCGACTAGACTTCATAAACTAAAATATGTTTAATCAGATCTCCAGATAAGGAAGATCTATTAATTAACATCAAATAAGATGAACCCCCCCCCCACATGATTTTATCCCCTTTTTCCTCAATGTCTGGAGTGATTCAATTACGACTGGAGACGCCTTAACAGTACCTCCTGGCTCCCAGCCATCCTAGTAGGTTGAATCGGTTTCTAATGGAATCGCAACGAGGAGGCAAACTCATCTCATCACAAGTTAAACAGAGTGATTAACTAAGCCAGCCTTTTATTTTTTCTGCCCCTGTTGGGCATGCTATAAAAAGCAAAGATATTTAGTGAACTGGATATAATGGAATGTCTTTATTTTTGATCTAATCAGTGTGTCCTTCAAGTAAATTATGTCTAAATCAGTTAAGGATGCCGTACCGTGTCTGATTGCTACAATCAAATCCGCAGATTGGTAGCTGTGTGTTCGAGTTGTCTGCTGCTTTTAGGCGAATTTGATTATAATGTTGTGTGTGTGTGTGTGCGGAATTGTCTGATATGTGCGTAGGGCCTATATATTTGCATGCAAGTGTGTGTGTAGCTACTGTAGAGGACTGAGTGACATATAGACTTCACAACAGGCATCAGAGAGTGAAGCCAGAGAGTGAAGCCCCCTGCTGACTTGTAGACAGCACCAGTCAACTGGGAGAAAGACAAAGCACGCATCTCAAATGGCGCCCTATTCCCTATTCCCGCTGCTCAAATGTAGCACAATATATAGCGAATAGTGCCATTTGGGACCCTTTCAGAGAGACTGATGCCTCAACTATCTAAGCCCTGCCTCTGAGAAAAAGTGTCAAAGGGAGAGCTGGAGAAAGCTCAAATCCTTTACACATTCGCATTTTGAAGTTATTCACACACAAAAAAACTTGCAATTCACTAATTGTGAGCTGGTTCACACATATCCAGAGTGTTAATAAGGCATACAAAGGAAAACATAGGAACTTGCTAGGTAAGGTAACTAAGGAATACGGATCGTTAAAGATGCATGCTGGGTGTTTCTACTTGTTGTACGTCACGAAGAGCGATAAAGCATACAGGTATCTCTGAAAATAAAGGGAAAACCAACATAGTGTCTTTAATGGCCCAGTGCAGTCAGAAACGTGATTTTCCTGTGTTTTATATATACACTGAACAAAACTATGAATTAAAAATGTAAAATGTTGGTACCATGTTTCATGAGCTGAACTTGTTTTCTTCCAGAAATTGTCCATACACACAAAAAGCTTATTTCTCTCAAATAATGTGCAAAAATGTGTTAACTTTGACTAATCTAAAATCTAAAATATATTTTGATTTGTTTAACACTTTTTTGGTTACTACATGATTCCATATGTGTTATTTCATATTTTTTATGTTTTCACTATTATTCTACAATGTAGAAAATAGTACAAATAAAGAAAAACCCTGGATTGAGTAGACGTGTCCAAACTTTTGACATGTACTGTATATATTTACAGAAAAATATATGTGGGATTGGAAATGACGCAGACAATGACATTGATGGAAGCTACAATCTATCTGCAATATTAAAGCTGATCTACCCCCTAAGAATGTAATGTTCATTTCTCTACCATAAGCTGCATCCAACATCTTTTAAGAGAGTTTGGCAGTAATTCCAACTGGCCTCACATCCGCAGACCACGTGTAACCACGCCAGCTCAAAACCTCCACATCTGGTTTCTTCACCTGCGGGATCATCTGAGACCAGGCACCCAGACAGCTGATGAAACTGAGGAGTTTTTCTGTCTGCAATAAAGCCCTTTAGTGAGGGAAAACTCGTTCTGATTGGGTGGGCCTGGCTCCTCTGTAAGTGGGCCTATGTCCTCCCAGGCCCACTCATGGCTGGGAGGCTACAACAGTGGAGGCTTCTGAGGGGAGGACGGCTCATAATAACGGCTGGAATGAGGCAAATGTAATGGCATCAAACACATGGAAACCATGTGTTTGTATTTGATACCATCCCATAATTCCGCTCCAGCTGTTATCATGAGCCCGTCCTCCCTAATTAAGATGCCACCAACCTCCTGTGTGCTACAACCACTGCATGTAACCTATTGAATTATTTATTTTTTGAAGCCTAGACAGTGTTTCATAATTCACTTGCAGTACAGAATATTTACCTAGGCTGGGTGAAAAGTTGATGCAAAAGGTTGTTAAACGTTCTTCTGACAGGTCCACAACAATTTGCCATTATTTTCGCTTTCAGAAACTGTCACAGCTCCTTTGGCAAATACAGAATAAATTACATCAAAAGATTAAAACAAAAGATTAAAACACTTTGCCAACACAGTAAAAAGACCGGTAGCAGGGCCGGCTCAAGGCATAAACAACATAAGCGGTCGCTTAGGGCCCCAGCCACTAGGGCCCCCCAAACCTCGGTAATTTCTAAAACATTTGACGGTGTGGGTAGACTACAGTATTGCTGTGCGGTAGGAGCGCGACATCATAGCCTATTTAATCTCAGAGCCTATAACAGGGCAGGACATAGAAACACAATCATTTATTGATTAACAATATATTGAACAACAATTTGTCTTTTGCATGGAAGTGTGGGCTGTAGCGTTTACTTTTAAATTGTTTCGAATATACAATCAATTATGCAGAGTGTGCGGACAGTGTTTGGCCCTCGCTATAAGCAGCATGCATGATTAGTGCCTCAACTATCTACAGAGATGTGATCAAAATTGCCATTGTTCTTTCTTTATAGAAACTGCCCTGGCCTAATTCCAACAGTTCCAAATTATGGAGCAAATGAAGGGTGTTAGGTCACAGTAAAAGGTGAAGGGTTGGCCTTTTTCAGGCGGAGTTATAATGCCTTTACAGTTATAAGACAGCTCGGATTTATAACAGAAACGTGCTTATGTATGGCAAGCGCACAGTTTATAAATCTCAATATTTTTGTACGTGTGGAGACTTTTCCGAGATTTTGTGTGAAAATTACTCGACGGTAAAAAACGAGGCCCCTGTTGACTGACACACACACACACACTCGCACACAGAAATGTTTTGTGAAATTGACACAACGGTTATAAATGAGACCCCTGGTGACTGACTGACACACACACACACACACACACACACACAATTTTTACGTCAGCCGATGTCCCAAGGTACTATACAGAAACCCAGTCTAAAACCCCAAACAGCAAGCAATGCGGATGTAGACGCACGTTGGCTAGGAAAAACTCCCTAGAAAGGCATTTCTGTATTTTAAAGCCACAGAGCACCCCTCTCAACAAAGCACGACATCAAATCATTTCCTTGCTAGTTAGGTTGGTGGAGCTATTTGGGCATCCTGTGCAGCTAATGACTCCATTGATATCTTGACAAGTTTGACGTTCACTTGAAAGCCCTCGTTAGACCTCCACTCAAGGTGAAATTACAGTATCACATGCTAGCATGTTTCAGTGGCAGGATGATTTGAGCATTGACAAAGAAGTGCGGGGGGGGGGGGGAACTAGCACGTTCCATGGTGAGTTGATGTAACTAATATTTACAGTCTGACTTGATTTTTCCAGCGAATGGGATTATGCTAAGCAGGTTACTGTATATGTTGAGTGTGCAAATTCTAAAGACATTAGTTAATACAGACTTGATTAACAAATACCTTTTTTTGCAGTGGCACAAAGTGATAATTGTTGCATGGGTAAATAGACACAAACTCTGAATCACCAAATAATTTGTATTTATATATATAAAAAATAAGTTGTAAGATAAAAAGCACAGTGCATAGGGTTTTAGTTTCACGGAGTTAGGAGCGCACCGCTACATTATGTTTGTGTATGCTACAGACTGTAATAGTCTGTGTTCAGTCATTTGTGCACACTTAAACATACATGAACTATAATATCAGAGTTCATACTAGTTTTTAAATTCAATCGTGGTTTCTGGTTGAAATGTATATAGGTGGGGGGGGGAGGTTCAAAGTAACTTCCTGCTGTAAAGCAAACACCTCAATCTGTTACTCAAAACATCTGCATCTCTTCCACACCTTCATTGCTGTCTACCGTAACATCTGTCCCCATGCGTGCTGTGTTGTTCTGAGAGGGATGGCTAAGGATTATTCCTGGGCGGTCCTGTCAGGTGTCTGTTGAGATAAATGGGAGACCAAGGCTCCTGCTTCTGTGACAACAGGGGGACTGTCTGGCGGGCACATGGCGGGTGCGCAGGCTGGGGTCTGGGCTTCCATCCTCAATGAGAGAGGCAAGCTCTGCCACCACCTTCTCTCTCTCTCTCATATTCACACACTGGCAACCGGGGGTCTTCTCAGATCTCAAAACAGCCTGTATTCCTCTTTCTCCTGTCTTCCACCATCCTCCCTCCCTCACAGTGTGTACTGTATGCTTGGGTGCCATTTGGGTTTCTTGTTTTCCTGTTCAAGGTTCTGTTCCCTATGAACACATTATCACTCAGTGTTGTTTTGTTTTGATGTTTTATGTTGTCTTACAGTCACAATCTTTGGCATCAAAATTCATTCTTTTCTTATTTATTTTACTGACTGTCAGAAAGATACATTCTCTTTGAGAAGACTAATGCTCTGAGTTGGGTCTATTTATCATCTGTTTATTTGTCGGTTCTTCGTATCTCTTTTGTTGTCGTGAAAAAAATTCCATTAAATCGTGATCCTCGATTTGTCGTTCCACCAGCAGGAGAATGCATCATGGCCGACAGAAGAACCTCTGTTTTCATTGAGGAGAGAGGCTGGAACTTTGTGGACATCAGAGTGTACAGGACCACTGAGATACAAGCACAATCCCCTTATGATTGGCTTGCTCTTCAATTATAGATTACTGAAACTCCCTTTGTGTTTGAGAAATAATACATGTTGGAGTTTCAAAGGCAGCCTTCCTTGAAAAGCAATTGAAAACCACTGTTAACGTGGTGGGAAAAACCAGATACCAATATCGAGAAATGTTACCTCAGATTTGGCCTCATATCATTATAACCACAAGGTTCAACTTCATGTCCATCGACATTACTTTCATGTGGGAGTACATACATTTGTCATAAACGTGTGCATTGTCACATTCCCCGTTGCACCCAATGGTAGAAGGCTGGGGATGCATCATTAGCTTGTGTGCGATAACATACTGTAAGTAGGAGGGTTTAATTCTCTTCATCCATGTGTCAAGCCTCTTATAATAACAAACAATCCGCATCTCGGGAGATTTTACGCACAGCTTAGATGTGATTACCTGGATTTCCTGTTGTCGGCATACACTCATAAAACGATGAAATGTGTCACTTAAACATTTGCGTGAATCACCCATGAATGGAAGTTGTTTAATCTCACCTTTCCTACAACTTGTTTTATTTCCCTCACAACCATCCATCAAAGTCTCCTCGTAACAGTATGCACCTCGACTGTGTGTTTAGTAAGCCCGAGAGAGAGTATATCTGGCTCGTTCCGAGTGATTGCTCTTGTTGCACCCTTAAATCACTCAGACAACTCCAGTCCATCTTTGTTTTGGCAACGTTATGTAAGTCTTGGTTCAATTACAAAAATGTCATTTTTAATAGTGTAGGTGTTCTATGATAGCAATCACATAACTGACTGACTGACCTCTTGCATGAGGTCATTCTCAACTTGACAGTGTACAATTTCCAATGCAATACATCTCAACAGGAAAACAGTGCTTTTTTTTTTACAGTGAATTAACACAATATTACTTTTACAGGTATTTGACAACAGTAATTTTTTTTTAGTTTCTTATAATAACAAATGTCTTTACAGGGTCAAATTAGTTTCTGCAGGGTCACATTGGTTTCTGCAGGGTCAAATTCGTTTCTAGGGCACAACACACATTTTCTGCTTTTGTCTTTCAACAATCATCAAAGATTGTTAAACCGTGGTTGTTAAAATCCTGATTTGAACAAGATACATCAGTGATTTGAGCCATTAGTGGTCAGAGAGTCAGAGGTACTGTATCTCCTCACTCAGAGACTGCAACACAACTGCCTTTGGTTTTGAAGGTTATTTGACCGTAATGTCAGAGAATCAGACTTTTCTTCACCCCCCTTCTACTCGCCTGCCCTCCATCCCCCTATCCCCTTTCCCAACCCTGGATGGAGCTGGAGGGAGTTTTCTTTGATAGATGGTGAAGGCACTCCAGTCCCACAGCAATTAACTCTTCTCCTGCAGAAGCCGTCTGTCAGAGTGATGGAATCTCCCCGCGTCCGGCCTGTCACGCCGTCCAGGAGAGATCCAGACAACTGCTTCATCTATGTGTTTGCTTTTCTGTTTGACCCGCCGTGCTCCGCCAAGACCTCAAAAGACCCCTCAAGGCGCCATAAAATGCTCCTCGGAATTAAACCACCACACGATCGTTAATAAAGGAGAAACAGCCGACCCATTGCCACGAAGGAAGAAGAGGCAGAAAAAAAGTGGTTCAACCTCATTTCAACCATTAGAGGGGATGGGGATATCTGGAATGTGGTGTTGTGAGAGCTGCCTCATCTGCGTGTGAGGAGAGTGTGTCATGTCTGGAGTGTGTGGTGTGTGTCACTGCAATATCGAGAGTAATCAATAAGGGCAGGTGCCCCCGACAACTCTCGTCACCACCCCATCTCCACCATCTCCCCTTTCCCCCTGACGCGTCCAACCTCCTCCCCATACCCTTCTCCTCCACCCCCGCTACATCAGCACCAGGGCACCAGCCATCCGCCAGCCTTCCTCCCCTCATGCAGAAAGCATGAGGAGTTTTTGAGATTTCGGCAGGTTCTTTGTATTAGCGGGGGCCCAGAGGAGAGGTTAGCCACTTAACCTGTCATCTCGAATCATGTGCACACTGCCAGACAGGTGCCTGGCTCCCCGGCATCTAGGGGAGAGTAAGGCACTCAGACGGCGTGGAGCAGTCGATACACAAGCTCAGCAGGAGCCCACCACTGAGAGGTCTGAGGTAAGGCAGGGCTGCATGCAGCAGTAGTTGGGACAGTGGTACAGGACATTGGGGGGAGAGGAGGTGGGGTGTGGCAATTTTGCAACTTGTCACAAATGTCACCAGGTTTCTTATGAAGCGACAACTTCCCAGGTTTTCCCCTCAGATCCCCTGAGACTACACAGTGTACCATAGAAGCGCTTGGTTAAATTGAACTGACCACTTTAACCCTATTCTCAACCGGCTAGTAAAGCATGTTTTGACAGTGTATTTAGAAGTGGATATGAAACAAATCTTCACTTGAACTTGATTGGTCAACTCCCCCAGCCCTCCTGCATCAATTTACATAAGTTGTATCATTTTGGGTTGCTGCAGTTCAGTGTTATGGTACTCTAACTTTGCCCACTCTGAGGGCTGTAACAAAACTCAAAATCAGACACCAAAGATATTGGATAAAAGGCAGGAATTCAGTTGTTGAGGGATGAATGTTGCACCCTTCCTGTTAGTAGAGACCTTGAAGAGTAGGAATATTTAAACACATTGTTGAAATGTAAAAATAATTCAAATAAAATCATTTTCAAAAAGGCGTATATTAAATCACTCAAAAGTAAGGTGGACTAAAAATAGGTGTGGCAGGAGCCCACCACATATTATTATTTTTAAATTAAAAAAATACTTATTTTGGTGAAAAACATGTAAAAACATGAATTGTTGCCAACACTACAGTATATTATGAAACATAAATGGGTTAAACCACACTTCATGCTCCATGGGGTCAATTAATTCATTTTCTGAATAATTCCTATAGTAGTAATACGAAACTGTTCTTTGTCATTTATTATCTCAAAATGTAGTCTGAACATGTGGGCAACATGATGGAAGAACCTGGATCATTTCAATTTCAATTTAAAAAATTGGGGGGTATATTGCTCTATTGGGTATATTGCTCTACCTGAAAACACATTAATTTCAATGTAATTGAATATTCATGTTTATACACACAAAATTACCATAATTTGTTTACATTTTACATCAGTCCTCGTTTAACAATGCTCACCTACCTATGAAAGCCATTGAAGCAGACTGACCTAAAGTAATTTATGTTATATTTTTGAGATGAGTAAATATGCTATACAAATTGCCATTCTAATATGGCATTGCTAATATGACCCTCTTTTGACTTCTCAACTGCCTGGTAGAGCTCTGTAATTTCCAAATTATACATAAAGTTGAAAAAAAATTATTGGAAGTTCTCATTTGAGTTGTTAGTAATGGGAACGTAAGGTGAAATAAGGTTGTGAAAAAGTACTGCAAAAGTGTTGATTTCTTGAAGGGATACTTTGGGATTTTGGCAATGAGGCCCTTTATCTTCTTCCTCAGAGTCAGATGAAATTGTAGATACTATTTTTATGTCTCTGTGTCCATTATGAGGAAGTGACTGGAAGTCAATGGGTATCTAGTAAGTTTGATCCCATACAGTAACTGAAGGCACAATATCATGACAGCTAGTAAAACAAGTAAAAGTTCATTTTACACTACATCTGTGTGTTTTAGTCTATGAAAATAATGTAAGTATGCTGAACAGCCCTTTACTTTGGTCGACAGGATAGTGGGGTCAGACCTCTTTTTTAAAGTTGTCTTTTCTCTCATGTTTCTGTCAAGCTGTTGGCTGCCGGCTATTGATGTGACATAAAATAGCCTCTTCCCATATAGCTACGGTTCTCTCTCTCTCTCTCTCTCTCTCTCTCTCTCTCTCTCTCTCTCTCTCTGACTGGACTAATATGCTTATCACTTTGGGTTTTCATCTATCTCCAATAGAAAGGACTCACGTGGCATAGCACTGTTGATTGACTAGACATTTTTCTGGTCCTTTCTCTGTTGGTCTTGTTTGAAAAATCGGACCTTACGCCCAATTTCCCATTGAAATGTCCCCTATATGAATGCAGCCCGACCAGTCAGCTTTACACTTTGTGCATACAGAAAAAGCGCCGCTGTCACTTCTTTGTGCATCGGCTCTCGATCTCTCAATTCCACCCTTTTCTTGTCCCCCCCCCCAGAGTTTAGAACTTAACTTGACATATTTATTGATTGGGTCAGGAGCGCATAGCGGTTCGTAGTGCTCTGCGTCTGAGTATCGACTACCCCCCCTTCTACACCCTTCTCCACCTTCAATCCCCCCTTTGCATCTCCACTTTCCAGACTTTTATCCCTCCCTCCCCCTCTTATCTGCATGGGAGAGGAAGGGGAAGATAAGGGCCTATCTGCTGTCCAATCACCTAGGTAAACAAAGGAACGCAACACCCAGCATCCTCGGCTGTGCAGTAAAATCAATGGAAGCTTTTATTAGACCTGCTCGGCCGGCCGACCGAGATGGACTGCTGAGGTGTGTGGACAAGAGACAGGGTGTGGCACTCACTACAGCTTGTAACTGACATTTTATGACAATTTGTTTTGGAAAACCAATCTTGATTAGAACCTCATCCAAACCATAACATAGACACCTTTCTTCTTTCCTTTGTGATCACTGATCTCATGAGGCAGGATTAGGTGCCAGGATCCCAACCTATTTAGCTTGAATTACCATATCACTTTCACAATTTTCGTGGGCCAAATCTAGGTCACAAAATGGAGATGAGAAGAGGAAGCCATTTCCAAATGTTGGGATCACTCTCTGGTTCGGACAACATTTTGTACCTAGGTACTAAGCAATCTGGAGGACACTCAACTGTACTTTTTAATGTGTTTTTAACTCGCGCCCTCCTTTGGTCTCTTGTCCAGTCGCCTCCTCATTATCCCTTTTCACAAATTCCCTCTAAAGCTCCCGTTAAAAATAACCCTCTGTCTCCACCAGGCTTTTCGTATTGTTAAAGTGCGTGCATCTCACCCGGGCACAAACGTCGCCGAATTACAAAATGTAAGAAATACATTTAAAAAAAGGTTGCTTTATTTTCGGATTAACGCCATTGCAATAGCTTGGCAACGCCATTTCCTGCACAAAAACGACTTGCATGACAAATGAATGGGCCGAGATGGATTTGGTGTTTATTAATCCCAATATATTAATGTTCAGAAAAGCCTGAGGAAACCGCTTACTGTGCACTGTAACATGTTGTCATGACTTCATACTGAAGGGGCACTGCGACTCACAAGAACTCCATCTCGAGTTCATTCACCTCGTAGCGGTCGCACATTGTGTGCACAGTATTGGTTAGCCTACTATACATGTCCTGGTAGAATTTCATCCCATCTCCCTGACACGTTATGCTTTACATTATAATGGTTGTTTGCTTTGTGCAGCACTACACATAGTACATTGACTACTCCCACTCATTTCTTTTCCTGTAGCTGTTAAACCTTATCTTAACTCTCACCTTGAGGGTAGAAAAGGCCTCTTTGGTCCAATGCACTTCAACACAACGTCCTTGACACACATGCATACACATATGCACATGCACACACACATACATACGCGCGCGCACACACGCACACACTCGCTTTCTCTTATTACAATCTGTGGGCATTCACTCATACTCTCTTTGGTTACACCTCTAAGCCAGGTGAGGGAAGAGGAGAGAGCTGGGCTTTTTATAGCTAATGTCTATCCGGAGGCAGTACTCAGTGTTAAAACGCATTGGAGCAGGAGTCAGCACCATATTGCCCTCCAGCCCAAACCGAGTCGAGCCCTTAACTCAGGATAGACCAACATGGACCAAGGTCAAAGCTTTATTTTGCAGAAGGTTTATATGAATTGTCAGTGGTAAAAAAAAAAAACGTAAGAACGTTTCAGAACGTGTTAGTTTTGGTATGTTTTCATTTCAGACGGTTGGCCTGTCATAGGAGCGGAACTGTACAATTGAATCAATCTTTGCGGATTTTACTGGAGTGGCTTTGACAAAATATTGTTTAAGTCAAATCAATACAAAAGTTGCTTTTGCGTTAGAGTTCATGTTGGAATTGCGGAAGCTTCGCTATGATAAAAAGATGTTCTGCGTTTTTGACACAAAAATCAATTGTACTATAGTTGTTCAGGCTCTGGTCTTGTCCCATCTTGATTACTGTCTGGCAATATGGTCAAGTGCAGCAACGAAAGAAATAGCAAAGAGCAGCACGCCTTGCCCTTAACTGCAGATACAGAACCGACATCGACAACATGCATGCCAGTCTTTCCTGGTTGTGGATTGATGAGAGAATAACTGCTTCTGTTCTAGTTTTTATGAGAAATATTACTGTGATAAAAATTCCACTGTCTGCATAATCAAATAACATTCAGCTCAGAAACCTATACGTACCCCACAAGACATGCCACCAGGGGTCTCTTCACAGTCCTCAAGTCCAAAAGGAATTCACAAATTCCATGATCGCATGGAACTCCCTCCATCTCCAATCATTCAAGAAAACAGCAAAATTACTTTAAAAAAACAAACAGATTAAACAACACCTCATGGAACGACGGGGACAGTGAGGGGTCACACACAAACACACATTATTTTGTTGTTGTATTGTTTGTATATCGTTGCATAACAAATTTGTGTGACTGTACTTGTCTATCAGTGATTTGTTACTTGCCATGTTTTGTGTTTTTTTGGGGACCCTAGGAAGAGTAGCTGCTGTTTCTGCAAAAGCTAATGGGGGATCCAAATAAACAAATACATAAATAAATAGTTTAACTCTATGTGCATCATGATGCATGACTGATGCTGATTACAATTGCTTACCAACTGATTGAGGTGTGGCCATACCTGATTTCAGTTCCCTTAGGCCTTCTTCAGAAGAAAGTCAGACAAAAGTATTCCTTGAACTGCTTCAAACTGCTGTAGTCTTTTCTGCTCGTCTTTGCATACAGTAGTTAACAAAAGCAATGTTACACTGTCATAATTACGTTGTTGTGGCAGAGGGTCTATAATTTGCCCGCCATGGTAATTCTTTGTGGGGTTGCCAGTCACCACACACAGTGCCGTACAGCAGCGTAGAAACACACCAACAGAGACAAATACAATGGCGGAGACACACACACACATACACCACACACACAAAACGTTTATAGAGCACTCCCCATGGTATGTTTCTCCCTCTTCAAACAAAGAGACCTGTTGCCTCCAGGGGAAACGCCTCAGCACTGACTGAGGTTTTTGTCTCTACCTCTTACAGGCATCAGTGGGAAAGGGATGAAGAGAATGAAATAGAGAGAACGGCAGAGAAAGAGAAGGATGAGTGACACAAGAGAACAAAGGCTGGGAGATTGTTGCATAAAGCCCCATAAACGCTCTGTGTGTTTGGCAGGGCCATTCCAAAGAGGCTGGAAAGAAAGAGAGAGTGGACCTTTTCCCTTTTATCTTCTCTGTTCTTTCTGGCTCTCTGTGCTTTGAGAGATCCATACATTGGCGGCAGATGAAATGGTAGCCTCGCACACTGGAGGTCTGGAAAGGCCCTAATGGAGACTCTCTCCTTGTCAAGGGGGATTTCTGAGCTAAAATACTACCTTGAGACATACAGGATTAGAAATAATGTTGGTCTCAGTTATATGTCATTACCAGACAAAACATCATCAAGAGGTCATACTCATATATACAGTTATCTGATTTTTCAATAGGACGATCAATGAATGTACATATGTTATAAAACATCTGACTTTAATAGATCACTTGCTACGAGTTTGCGGTCACTTCTCCTCTTTAACGATGTATCTAAAGGTGTCAGGCGACAGTGTGTAAGGATGTGCATGCATGATCTACTTCGGTAGGGGAGAGCGGGGTGAGTTGCGCTTAAGGGTTGGTTGAGCCACCCCTTATTTCTAGGAAACTATACACAAAATGAATCATTTGACCAAATATTTTGAAAGAGGTCATCATTTCATGGAGTCTGTGAAGGAAGAAACCACATGGAAAAAGTGGTATGCAAGCTAGGTCAAAAATCTGATTTTCCCCAGGTCAAATGAATGTATTATGTTATAGGTTTCATGGTGCTTGTATCTAAACAAAGTGGATAGTTTTAAGATTGTTTTATAGATCAGTTGGGGTCTCTATAAGATACAATATGAGCTCTTAAACCTAGCATGAAAGTGCATCATTGTAGCTGTGTGGGATAATATAAAGGTTTGCCTTGGGCTTAGTTGAGCCAATGACCATGGAGTAAGTTGAACCAATACCTATACAAATTATGATTGCATTTAAGTCAGTTTTATGCAGTCATGCATATAAACTCAAGATAGTTCATTTTTATTGTTACAAAGCAGACATCATCATGCCTCGTGTATACAAATGTGAAACAAGCAGGAGTATAGCCCCCCTTGA